>NC_088306.1:19818920-19980383 GCF_032854445.1 Liolophura sinensis
ACGGATTACGTACAGTGTGTCCTCGTTGTGCATTTTCTCCCTCACCTGAGAAATTCAAGACTTCTTACACAAAGAAAATACGTTGCGTTCCTTTCAAACGTGTGTCTTGACTAATAATAATCATTCTTTGAAAATACGTCTGTTTTAAACTGCTAAGAATTGAAGGAATGATTGCATCACTCCAGAAACGAATTAGTCTCATACCTTGGCAAGGCACGTTTCCACATTCTCTAAATGTAAATGAGTCTTCTGCATATCGCTCTCCTATTCTTTGGCCAAAAAACAGATTATTTTATGTCTTTTAAGCAATTAGTCATAAAACACATACTTATTAAATACAACTTACTGATCACGGCACGTTTCTATAGTGTAATTTAAGTAAGTCTTCTGCAAAACGCTATCTTAATCTTTGGAGAAAAAAACAAATTATTTCACGACTATTTAGCAATAAGTCACAAAACACATGCTTATTAAATACAACTTACTTATCAACGAACGTTTCTATAGGCAAGTGAAAATCTTTCTATTTATGCAAACTCCTTCAACTGTTATAGATTGGAGATTGCTCAATTTTCCTGTTAAAAAACAGCCATCAAACTCCAATTTTTTGACAGAAAGTCGCCGTGTTTCTTGGCACCTAACAAATTGTCAAAATTTAAAAACCAAGCCAAAAGTACTTCGTCTACATCGGGACGTCTTTAGGAATCGAGCTGAAATAAAAACGGGCATCACATCGTAAGTAACACAGCCATAAAAGGTATTCAAACACAAAATGTAATTTGCCGTGACCAGGATTCGAACCTGGGTTGTCTCGGCCAAAACGAGAAGTCCTAACCACTAGACTATCACGGCTTACGTACAGTGTGTCCTCGTTGTGCATTGTCTCCCTCACCTGAGAAATTCAAGACTTCTGACACAAAGAAAATACGTTGCGTTCCTTTCAAAAGTGTGTCCTGACTAATAATAATCATTCTTTGAAAATACGTCTGTTTTAAACTGCTAAGAATTGATGGAATGATTGCATCACTCCAGAAACGAATTAGTCTTATACCTTGGCAAGGCACGTTTCCACATTCTCTAAATGTAAATGAGTCTTCTGCATATCGCTCTCCTATTCTTTGGCCAAAAAACAGATTATTTTATGTCTTTTAAGCAATTAGTCATAAAACACATACTTATTAAATACAACCTACTGATCACGGCACGTTTCTATAGTGTAATTTAAATAAGTCTTCTGCAAAACGCTATCTTAATCTTTGGAGAAAAAAACAAATTATTTCACGACTTTTTAGCAATAAGTCACAAAACACATGCTTATTAAATACAACTTACTTATCAACGAACGTTTCTATAGGCAAGTTAAAATCTTCCTATTTATGCAAACTCCTTCAGCTGTTATAGATTGGAGATTGCTCAATTTTCCTGTTAAAAAACAGCCATCAAGCTCCAATTTTTGACAGAAGATCGCCGTGTTTCTTGGCACCTAACAAATTGTCAAAATTTAAAAACCAAGCCAAAAGTACTTCGTCTACATCGGGACGGCTTTAGAAATCGAGCTGGAATAAAAACGAGCATCACATCGTAAGTAACACAGCCATAAAAGATATTCAAACAATAAATGTAATTTGCCGTGACCAGGATTCGAACCTGGGTTGTCTCGGCCACAACGAGAAGTCCTAACCACTAGACTATCACGGCTTACGTACAGTGTGTCCTCGTTGCGCATTTTCTCCCTCACTTGAGAAATTCAAGACTTCTGACACGAAGAAAATACGTTGCGTTCCTTTCAAAGGTGTGTCCTGTCTGACTTATTTTCCGTTCAATTCTTCATTAAAAATACGCCTCTCTTAAACAGTCGCCAATTGATGGAATGATTGCATAACACCGGAAACCAAATATTCTGATACCTTGGCATAACATGTTTCCAATTTCTCTAAATTTAAATGAGTCTTCTGCATGACGCTCTCGTGTTCTTTGACCAGAAAAACAAATTATTTCAAGCCTTTTTAGCAATAAGTCACAAAACACACTTGCTTATTAAATACAACTTACTTATCAACGAACGTTTCTATAAACCAGTTAAAATCTTTCTATTGATGCAAGCTCGGTCAGCTGCTATAGTCCGGTGAATGCTCAATTTTCCTGTTAAAATACAGCCATCAAACTCCAATATCTTGACAGAAAGTCGCAGTGTTTCTTGGCACCCAAAAAATTGTCAAAATTTAAAAACCAAGCCAAAAGTACTTCGTCTACATCGGGACGTCCTTAGAAATCGAGCTGGAATATAAACGGGCATCACATCGTAAGTAACACAGCCATAAAAGATATTCAAACACAAAATGTAATTTGCCGTGACCAGGATTCGAACCTGGGTTGTCTCGGCCACAACGAGAAGTCCTAACCACTAGACTATCACGGCTTACGTACAGTGTGTCCTCGTTGCGCACTGTCTCCCACACTTGAGAAATTCAAGACTTCTGATTCATACTTAACACTTTACCTTCCTTTGAAAGTTCTGTCCTGTCTGCCTTAAATTCTGTTCAATCATTCTTTGAAAATACGTCTGTTTTAAACTGCTAAGAATTGATGGAATGACTGCATAACTCCGGAAACGAATTACTCTTATACCTTGGCAAGGCACGTTTCCACATTCTCTAAATGTAAATGAGTCTTCTGCATATCGCTCTCCTATTCTTTGGCCAAAAAACAGATTACTTTATGTCTTTTAAGCAATAAGTCATAAAACACATAGTTATTAAATACAACTTACTGATCACGGCACGTTTCTATAGTGTAATTTAAATAAGTCTTCTGCAAGACTCTATCTTAATCTTTGGAGAAAAAAACAAATTATTTCACGCCTTTTTAGCAATAAGTCATAAAACACATGCTTATGAAATACAACTTATTTATTAACGAACGTTTCTATAGGCCAGTTAAAATATTCCTATTTATGCAAATTCCTTCAGCTGTTATAGATTGGAGATTGCTCAATTTTCCTGTTAAAAAACAGCCATCAAGCTCCAATTTTTTGACAGAAGATAGCCGTGTTTCTTGGCACCCAACAAATTATCAAAATTTAAAAACCAAGCCAAAAGCACTTTCGTCTACATCGGGACGGCTTTAGAAATCGAGCTGGAATAAAAACGAGCATCACATCGTAAGTAACACAGCCATAAAAGATATTCAAACACAAAATGTAATTTGCCGTGACCAGGATTCGTTGCGCATTTTCTCCCTCACTTGAGAAATTCAAGACTTCTGACACGAAGAAAATACGTTGCGTTCCTTTCAAAGGTGTGTCCTGTCTGACTAATTTTCCGTTCAATTCTTCATTAAAAATACGTCTCTCTTAAACAGTCGCCAATTGATGGAATGATTGCATAACACCAAAAACCAATTATTCTGATACCTTGGCATAACATGTTTCCAATTTCTCTAAATTTAAATGAGTCTTCTGCATGACGCTCTCGTATTCTTTGACCAGAAAAACAAATTATTTCAAGCCTTTTTAGCAATAAGTCACAAAACACACTTGCTTATTAAATACAACTTACTCATCAACGAACGTTTCTATAGGCCAGTTAAAATCTTTTTATTTATGCAAGCTCGGTCAGCTGTTATAGTCCGGTGAATGCTCAATTTTCCTGTTAAAATACAGCCATCAAACTCTAATATTTTGACAGAAACTCGCAGTGTTTCTTGGCACCCAAAAAATTGTCAAAATTTAAAAACCAAGCCAAAAGTACTTCGTCTACATCGGGACGTCTTTAGAAATCGAGCTGGAATATAAACGGGCATCACATCGTAAGTAACACAGCCATAAAAGATATTCAAACACAAAATGTAATTTGCCGTGACCAGGATTCGAACCTGGGTTGTCTCGGCCACAACGAAAAGTCCTAACCACTAGACTATCACGGCTTACGTACAGTGTGTCCTCGTTGCGCACTGTCTCCCACACTTGAGAAATTCAAGACTTCTGATTCAAACTTAACACATTACCTTCCTTTAAAAGTTCTGTCCTGTCTGCCTTAAATTCTGTTCAATCATTCTTTGAAAATACGTCTGTTTTAAACTGCTAAGAATTGATGGAATGATTGCATCACTCCGGAAACCAATTAGTCTTATACCTTGGCAAGGCACGTTTCCACATTCTCTAAATGTAAATGAGTCTTCTGCATATCGCTCTCCTATTCTTTGGCCAAAAAACAGATTACTTTATGTCTTTTAAGCAATAAGTCATAAAACACATAGTTATGAAATACAACTTACTGATCACGGCACGTTTCTATAGTGTCATTTAAATACGTCTTCTGCAAAACGCTATCTTTATCTTTGGAGAAAAAAGCAAATTATTTCACGCCTTTTTAGCAAAAAGTCACAAAACACATGCTTATGAAATACAACTTATTTATTAACGAACGTTTCTATAGGCCAGTTAAAATCTTCCTATTTATGCAAACTACTTCATCTGTTATAGATTGGAGATTGCTCAATTTTCCTGTTAAAAAACAGCCATCAAGCTCCAATTTTTTGACAGAAGATCGCCGTGTTTCTTGTCACCTAACAAATTGTCAAAATTTAAAAACCAAGCCAAAAGTACTTCGTCTACATCGGGACGGCTTTAGGAATCGAGCTGAAATAAAAACGGGCATCACATCGTAAGTAACACAGCCATAAAAGATATTCAAACAATAAATGTAATTTGCCGTGAACAGGATTCGAACCTGGGTTGTCTCGGCCACAACGAGAAGTCCTAACCACTAGACTATCACGGCTTACGTACAGTGTGTCCTCGTTGTGCATTTTCTCCCTCACTTGAGAAATTCAAGACTTCTGACACAAAGAAAACACGTTGCGTTCCTTTCAAACGTGTGTCCTGTCTGACTAATATTCCGTTCAATCCTTCATTAAAAATACGCCTCTCTTAAACAGTCGCCATTTGATGGAATGATTGCATAACACCGGAAACCAATTATTCTGATACCTTGGCATAACATGTTTCCAATTTCTCGAAATTTAAATGAGTCTTCTGCATGACGCTCTCGTATTCTTTAACCAGAAAAACAAATTATTTCAAGCCTTTTTAGTAATAAGTCACAAAACACACATGCTTATTAAATACAACTTACTTATCAACGAACGTTTCTATAGGCCAGTTAAAATCTTTCTATTTATGCAAGCTCGGTCAGCTGTTATAATCCGGTGAATGCTCAATTTTCCTGTTAAAATACAGCCATCAAACTCCAATTTTTTGACAGAAAGTCGCAGTGTTTCTTGGCACCCAAAAAATTGTCAAAATTTAAAAACCAAGCCAAAAGTACTTCGTCTACATCGGGACGTCCTTAGAAATCGAGCTGGAATAAAAACGGGCATCACATCGTAAGTAACACAGCCATAAAAGATATTTAAACAAAAAATGTAATTTGCCGTGACCAGGATTCGAACCTGGGTTGTCTCGGCCACAACGAGAAGTCCTAACCACTAGACTATCACGGCTTACGTACAGTGTGTCCTCGTTGTGCATTTTCTCCCTCACTTGAGAAATTCAAGACTTCTGATTCAAACTTAACACATTACCATCCTTTATAAGTTCTGTCCTGTCTGCCTTAAATTCTGTTCAATCATTCTTTGAAAATACGTCTGTTTTAAACTGCTAAGAATTGATGGAATGATTGCATCGTTCTGGAAACGAATTAGTCTTATACCTTGGCAAGGCACGTTTCCACATTCTCTAAATGTAAATGAGTCTTCAATATCGCTCTCCTATTCTTTGGCCAAAAAACAGATTACTTTATGTCTTTTAAGCAATAAGTCATAAAACACATAGTTATTAAATACAACCTACTGATCACGGCACGTTTCTATAGTGTCATTTAAATAAGTCTTCTGCAAAACGCTATCTTAATCTTTGGAGAAAAAAGCAAATTATTTCACGCCTTTTTAGCAAAAAGTCACAAAACACATGCTTATGAAATACAACTTATTTATTAACGAACGTTTCTATAGGCCAGTTAAAATCTTCCTATTTATGCAAACTACTTCATCTGTTATAGATTGGAGATTGCTCAATTTTCCTGTTAAAAAACAGCCATCAAGCTCCAATTTTTTGACAGAAGATCGCCGTGTTTCTTGTCACCTAACAAATTGTCAAAATTTAAAAACCAAACCAAAAGTACTTCGTCTACATCGGGACGGCTTTAGGAATCGAGCTGAAATAAAAACGGGCATCACATCGTAAGTAACACAGCCATAAAAGATATTCAAACAATAAATGTAATTTGCCGTGAACAGGATTCGAACCTGGGTTGTCTCGGCCACAACGAGAAGTCCTAACCACTAGACTATCACGGCTTACGTACAGTGTGTCCTCGTTGTGCATTTTCTCCCTCACTTGAGAAATTCAAGACTTCTGACACAAAGAAAACACGTTGCGTTCCTTTCAAACGTGTGTCCTGTCTGACTAATATTCCGTTCAATCCTTCATTAAAAATACGTCTCTCTTAAACAGTCGCCATTTGATGGAATGATTGCATAACACCGGAAACCAATTATTCTGATACCTTGGCATAACATGTTTCCAATTTCTCGAAATTTAAATGAGTCTTCTGCATGACGCTCTCGTATTCTTTAACCAGAAAAACAAATTATTTCAAGCCTTTTTAGTAATAAGTCACAAAACACACATGCTTATTAAATACAACTTACTTATCAACGAACGTTTCTATAGGCCAGTTAAAATCTTTCTATTTATGCAAGCTCGGTCAGCTGTTATAATCCGGTGAATGCTCAATTTTCCTGTTAAAATACAGCCATCAAACTCCAATTTTTTGACAGAAAGTCGCAGTGTTTCTTGGCACCCAAAAAATTGTCAAAATTTAAAAACCAAGCCAAAAGTACTTCGTCTACATCGGGACGTCTTTAGAAATCGAGCTGGAATAAAAACGGGCATCACATCGTAAGTAACACAGCCATAAAAGATATTTAAACAAAAAATGTAATTTGCCGTGACCAGGATTCGAACCTGGGTTGTCTCGGCCACAACGAGAAGTCCTAACCACTAGACTATCACGGCTTACGTACAGTGTGTCCTCGTTGTGCATTTTCTCCCTCACTTGAGAAATTCAAGACTTCTGATTCAAACTTAACACATTACCATCCTTTATAAGTTCTGTCCTGTCTGCCTTAAATTCTGTTCAATCATTCTTTGAAAATACGTCTGTTTTAAACTGCTAAGAATTGATGGAATGATTGCATCGTTCTGGAAACGAATTAGTCTTATACCTTGGCAAGGCACGTTTCCACATTCTCTAAATGTAAATGAGTCTTCTGCATATCGCTCTCCTATTCTTTGGCCAAAAAACAGATTACTTTATGTCTTTTAAGCAATAAGTCATAAAACACATAGTTATTAAATACAACCTACTGATCACGGCCCCTTTCTATAGTGTAATTTAAATGAGTCTTCTGCATAACGCTATCTTAATCTTTAGAGAAAAAAACAAATTATTTCAAGCCTTTTTAGCAATAAGTCACAAAACACATGCTTATGAAAGACAACTTATTTATCAACGAACGTTTCTATAGGCAAGTGAAAATCTTCCTACTTATGCAAACTCCTTCAGCTGTTATAGATTGGAGATTGCTCAACTTTCCTGTTAAAATACAGCCATCAAGCTCCAATTTTTTGACAGAAGATCGCCGTGTTTCTTGTCACCTAACAAATTGTCAAAATTTAAAAACCAAGCCAAAAGTACTTCGTCTACATCGGGACGTCTTTAGGAATCGAGCTGAAATAAAAACGGGCATCACATCGTAAGTAACACAGCCATAAAAGATATTCAAACACAAAATGTAATTTGCCGTGACCAGGATTCGAACCTGGGTTGTCTCGGCCACAACGAGAAGTCCTAACCACTAGACTATCACGGCTTACGTACAGTGTGTCCTCGTTGCGCATTTTCTCCCTCACTTGAGAAATTCAAGAACTTCTGATTCAAACTAAACACGTTGCGTTCCTTTAAAAGTTCTGTCCTGTCTGCCTTAAATTCTGTTCAATCATTCTTTGAAAATACGTCTGTTTTAAACTGCTAAGAATTGATGGAATGATTGCATCACTCCGGAAACGAATTAGTCTTATACCTTGGCAAGGCACGTTTCCACATTCTCTAAATGTAAATGAGTCTTCTGCATATCGCTCTCCTATTCTTTGGCCAAAAAACAGATTATTTTATGTCTTTTAAGCAATAAGTCATAAAACACATACTTATTAAATACAACCTACTGATCACGGCCCCTTTCTATAGTGTAATTTAAATAAGTCTTCTGCATAACGCTATCTTAATCTTTGGAGAAAAAAAACAAATTATTTTACGCCTTTTTAGCAATAAGTCACAAAACACATGCTTATGAAAGACAACTTATTTATCAACGAACGTTTCTATAGGCAAGTGAAAATCTTCCTATTTATGCAAACTCCTTCAGCTGTTATAGATTGGAGATTGCTCAATTTTCCTGTTAAAATACAGCCATCAAGCTCCAATTTTTTGACAGAAGATCGCCGTGTTTCTTGGCACCTAACAAATTGTCAAAATTTAAAAACCAAGCCAAAAGTACTTCGTCTACATCGGGACGTCTTTAGGAATCGAGCTGAAATAAAAACGGGCATCACATCGTAAGTAACACAGCCATAAAAGATATTCAAACACAAAATGTAATTTGCCGTGACCAGGATTCGAACCTGGGTTGTCTCGGCCACAACGAGAAGTCCTAACCACTAGACTATCACGGCTAACGTACAGTGTGTCCTCGTTGCGCATTTTCTCCCTCACTTGAGAAATTCAAGAACTTCTGATTCAAACTAAACACGTTGCGTTCCTTTAAAAGTTCTGTCCTGTCTGCCTTAAATTCTGTTCAATCATTCTTTGAAAATACGTCTGTTTTAAACTGCTAAGAATTGATGGAATGATTGCATCACTCTGGAAACGAATTAGTCTTATACCTTGGCAAGGCACGTTTCCACATTCTCTAAATGTAAATGAGTCTTCTGCATATCGCTCTCCTATTCTTTGGCCAAAAAACAGATTATTTTATGTCTTTTAAGCAATTAGTCATAAAACACATACTTATTAAATACAACTTACTGATCACGGCACGTTTCTATAGTGTAATTTAAATAAGTCTTCTGCAAAACGCTATCTTAATCTTTGGAGAAAAAAACAAATTATTTCACGACTTTTTAGCAATAAGTCACAAAACACATGCTTATTAAATACAACTTACTTATCAACGAACGTTTCTATAGGCAAGTGAAAATCTTCCTATTTATGCAAACTCCTTCCGCTGTTATAGATTGGAGATTGCTCAATTTTCCTGTTAAAAAACAGCCATCAAGCTCCAATTTTTGACAGAAGATCGCCGTGTTTCTTGGCACCTAACAAATTGTCAAAATTTAAAAACCAAGCCAAAAGTACTTCGTCTACATCGGAACGGCTTTAGAAATAGAGCTGGAATAAAAACGAGCATCACATCGTAAGTAACACAGACATAAAAGATATTCAAACAATAAATGTAATTTGCCGTGACCAGGATTCGAACCTGGGTTGTCTCGGCCACAGCGAGAAGTCTTAACCACTAGACTATCACGGCTTACGTACAGTGTGTCCTCGTTGCGCATTTTCTCCCTCACTTGAGAAATTCAAGACTTCTGACACAAAGAAAACAGGTTGCGTTCCTTTAAAAGGTGTGTCCTGTCTGCCTAATATTCCGTTCAATCCTTCATTAAAAATACGTCTCCCTTAAACAGTCGCCAATTGATGAAATGATTGCATAACACCGGAAACCAATTATTCTGATACCTTGGCATAACATGTTTCCAATTTCTCTCAATTTAAATGAGTCTTCTGCATGAGGCTCTCGTATTCTTTGACCAGAAAAACAAATTATTTCAAACCTTTTTAGCAATAAGTCACAAAACACACATGCTTATTAAATACAACTTACTTATCAACGAACGTTTCTATAGGCCAGTGAAAATCTTTCTATTTATGCAAGCTCGATCAGGTGTTATAGTCCGGTGAATGCTCAATTTTCCTGTTAAAATCCAGCCATCAAACTCCAATATTTTGACAGAAAGTCGCAGTGTTTCTTGGCACCCAAAAAATTGTCAAATTTTAAAAACCAAGCCAAAAGTACTTCGTATACATCGGGACGTCTTTAGAAATCGAGCTGGAATAAAAACGGGAATCACATCGTAAGTAACATAGCCATAATAGTTTTTTAAAGACAAAATGTAATCTGCCGTGACCAGGATTCGAACCTGGGTTGTCTCGGCCACAACGAGAAGTCCTAACCACTAGACTATCACGGCTTACGTACGTTTTTGTTCCTTTCAAAGGTGTGTCCTCTCTGACTAATATTCCGTTCAATCCTTCATTAAAAATACGTCTCTCTTAAACAGTCGCCAATTGATGGAATGATTGCATGACACAGGAAACCAATTATTCTGATACCTTGGCATAACATGTTTCCAATTTCTCTAAATTTAAATGAGTCTTCTGCATGACGCTCTCGTATTCTTTGACCAGAAAAACAAATTATTTCAAGCCTTTTTAGCAATAAGTCACAAAACACACATGCTTATTAAATACAACTTACTTTCAACGAACGTTTCTATAAAACAGTTAAAATCTTTCTATTTATGCAAGCTCGGTCAGCTGCTATAGTCCGGTGAATGCTCAATTTTCCTGTTAAAATACAGCCATCAAACTCCAATATTTTGACAGAAAGTCGCAGTGTTTCTTGGCACCCAAAAAATTGTCAAAATTTAAAAACCAAGCCAAAAGTACTTCGTCTACATCAGGACGTCTTTAGAAATCGAGCTGGAATATAAACGGGCATCACATCGTAAGTAACACAGCCATAAAAGATATTCAAACACAAAATGTAATTTGCCGTGACCAGGATTCGAACCTTGGTTGTCTCGGCCACAACGAGAAGTCCTAACCACTAGACTATCACGGCTTACGTACAGTGTGTCCTCGTTGAGCATTGTCTCCCTCACTTGAGAAATTCAAGACTTCTGATTCAAACTTAACACGTTGCGTTCCTTTAAAAGTTCTGTCCTGTCTGCCTTAAATTCTGTTCAATCATTCTTTGAAAATACGTCTGTTTTAAACTGCTAAGAATTGATGGAATGATTGCATCACTCCGGAAACAAATTAGTCTTATACCTTGGCAAGGCACGTTTCCACATTCTCTAAATGTAAATGAGTCTTCTGCATATCGCTCTCCTATTCTTTGGCCAAAAAACAGATTACTTTATGTCTTTTAAGCAATACGTCATAAAACACATACTTATTAAATACAACTTACTGATCACGGCACGTTTCTATAGTGTAATTTAAATAAGTCTTCTGCATAACGCTATCTTAATCTTTGGAGAAAAAAAACAAATTATTTCACGCCTTTTTAGCAATAAGTCACAAAACACATGCTTATTAAATACAACTTACTTATCAACGAACGTTTCTATAGGCAAGTGAAAATCTTCCTATTTATGCAAACTCCTTCAGCTGTTATAGATTGGAGATTGCTCAATTTTCCTGTTAAAAAACAGCCATCAAGCTCCAATTTTTTGACAGAAGATCGCCGTGTTTCTTGGCACCCAACAAATTGTCAAAATTTAAAAACAAAGCCAAAAGTACTTCGTCTACATCAGGACGGCTTTAGAAATCGAGCTGGAATAAAAACGAGCATCACATCGTAAGTAACACAGCCATAAAAGATATTCAAAGAATAAATGTAATTTGCCGTGACCAGGATTCGAACCTGGGTTGTCTCGGCCACAACGAGAAGTCCTAACCACTAGACTATCACGGCTTACGTACAGTGTGTCCTCGTTGTGCATTTTCTCCCTCACCTGAGAAATTCAAGACTTCTGACACAAAGAAAATACGTTGCGTTCCTTTCAAAGGTGTGTCCTGTCTGACTAATTTTTCGTTCAATCCTTCATTAAAAATACGTCTCTCTCAAACAGTCGCCAATTGATGGAATGATTGCATAACACCAAAAACCAATTATTCTGATACCTTGGCATAACATGTTTCCAATTTCTCTAAATTTAAATGAGTCTTCTGCATGACGCTCTCGTATTCTTTAACCAGAAAAACAAATTATTTCAAGCCCTCTTAGCAATAAGTCACAAAAGACACCTGCTTATTAAATACAACTTACTTATCAACGAACGTTTCTATAGGCCAGTTAAAATCTTTCTATTTATGCAAGCTCGGTCAGCTGTTATAGTCCGGTGAATGCTCAATTTTCCTGTTAAAATCCAGCCATCAAACTCCAATATTTTGACAGAAAGTCGCCGTGTTTCTTGGCACCCAAAAAATTGTCAAAATTTAAAAACCAAGCCAAAAGTAATTTTTTTTTTTTTTTTTTTTTTTTTTTTTGAGAATTGTTGAATTTATTCCCAGATTGTCATCAAATACACAAGATTTAACAATACCCGGCTATCACAAACTTTTGAAATCACAAGGCAGTCTTAATTAAAATAAAATATCACAGAAAAGATGACTGCTTTGTGAATAGAACAATTGCACATTAGCTGCTCATTTCAATAAATACACTAATTTATCATTCCGTAATGTACAGAAGACTTTGTTTATACACCAGATTTTCTCGAAAGATGGCCTGTCTAGTCGAAAAAAGTCAACATGAATACGGGTTTTAATTATTCCTTTGGCGGCCTTAACAATAGCAACAGAATCCCTGTTTTTTTTTCTGAAATATTATGTCGTTGCGTGCACACCAAATACTAAACTGAAGAACACATATGACATACACCATCACAGCTCTAACTTCCTGGTTAAAGGTGGAATTGAATACCTTGTAAATTAATGTTTCCGAGTCCATATTTGGTAGGTAGTTCGCAAACAAAACAAATATCCGGTTAAAGTCATTAAACACATCCTGAACGATTTTACATTGTACAAACAGATGTTGCCGAGTTTCAGACAGGGAGCAAAAAACACACAAGTCATCGGTGGCTACATTTCTCCTAAGAAGTTTTTCCTTAACGGGCAAAATGTCATGAACCAACTTGTAACTGAAGTTGACCAAGTTGTGATCTAAGAATTGATGAAAAACAGTTTTCCATATTCTAACCCAGTCCAAATGCGGCATAGACACCATTGCTCTTGGACAATGTACTATTTTTGTTACAAAATATTCATAAATATACCTGTTTGAACACAATGTTACAGGTTGCTGTACACCTGTGGTAAATTCTCTCCAGGCGCTCAAGGCCAGTCTATAAAAAGGTGGAATGTTTTCAGAATGTGGGACATTGGAACGACAGAATTCACGACAAACATGTCTTAGGGGTAAACCCAACCAATAGATGGCAAAGTATTTCCATTCCGCTGTTGTTCCATGAATTAATTTTAAAACATGCCGAGTAACAAGTGCTTTTATTTTACAATCTATATTATGTACGTTTAGACCTCCATTCCCTATTTTATTATGTACGACAACTGTCTTCAAACTTTCGGGCTTGTTATCCCACAAAAATCTGAACACAGTTTGGGAACATTGATTGACACATTTAGGTGGCAATAGAGTACACTGTGCAGAAAACCATAAAACAGCTAAAGCAACTGTATTAATTAAGACAGACCTCCCCCGTAGGGTCAAATATCTTCCATTCCATGCTGATACATGTTTCTTTACCTTACTTAAAACACGCTCAGAATTGAGTTCTGTTTGATCTGGTCCAAAAAATACCCCACAAATTTTTGAATTTGTAGTGATGTTAAGCCCACCACTGTGCACGTTAGTTTCGTCCCAGCTACCAATGGGAAGAACCGTGCTTTTCAACAAGTTGAGTTTTGCTCCTGAGGCTTTTCCATAACTTTCTGCTAGTTTAATTACATGCGGAACAGAACTCTCTTCAGATAAAATTGCAGTCGTATCATCTGCAAATGCCGACACTCTTGTTTCCTTATTTGTGCCGGGTAACCGTACACCATTAATTTCGTCATTGTTTCTAATGGCGGCTATAAAGGGCTCTAAGGACAAAACATACAATAATGGTGACAAAGAACAACCCTGTCGGACACCTCGACTCAGTTTAAATTCTTCTGTTATGTGCCCGTTCACAATAACACTACTTGTAATGTCAGTATATAATAATTGCACCCACTTACAAAAGTCGGGTCCGAAGTTAAATTTCTCTAAACATTTGAACAAAAATGACCAGTCTACTCTGTCAAAAGCTTTCTCTTGGTCTAAGTTAAGAAAGCATCCTTTTAAATCTTTTTGTTCAACATAATCATATGTATTTCGTAATAAGTGAAGGTTGTCAAAAATACTTCGGCCTGGTATTCCACATGTCTGATTCTGAAGTACAATTGTATCGATCACATTTTTTAACCGATTGCACAAAGCTTTAGAAACAATCTTATAATCTACATTTAGTAAGCTAATTGGCCTCCAGTTTTGTATGCTTTCGGCATTGTCGGGGACCTTACATAATAGTGTGATTAACCCAGAACGCTGTGAATTACTTAATCTACCCAAGTTAAAACAGTGATTAACTACATCCGTAAACACACCCGAAAACAGTGGCCAAAATTGTACATAAAACTCTGCTGGCAAACCGTCGCATCCCGGCGAACGGTTTTTAGACATATTTTTTACTGCAAAAAACAACTCCTGTTCAGTCAAAAGGCCTTCGCAGGCAGTTTTACAATCGTCATTTAACATCGGAAGCGATGACAAGAACTCATCTTGAATGGAGGAGTCAGTATCTTGTTCAGTATACAATTTCATATAATACGACCTTATACACTTAGCAATGCCTTCCTGAGATTCATGGGATATTGAAGAATCACTATGACAAGTAATACTTTTGATCATCTTCTTTCTGCCCCTACCAACTTCTCGTCTAATGAAATATTTGGTTTGTTTTTCTCCCTGATCAAAATGAACAGCTTTAGCACGGATAACCGCTCCCGCATGATTCGACTTATAAAGGGCATTTAGAGTCTTTTTCACATTGTCAATACGCTCACAGTTAATGATTGGACTAGATTTCAACGCATTTAATTCTTGTTCAAGTACCAACAAATCACGTTTTTTGTTCATAGATTTTTCCTTACAGTAACTCCGAATCCTATCTTTACATTCCCCTTTAAATGTCTCCCATCTGTCTATTAGATCTGCATGACCAGTTGTACAGACACAGAAAATATCATGGAAGACGGATTTAATATCATCAACAAGCTCCGTGTCATTTAACACAGAAGTATTACACTTCCAGTAGAACGGCCCCCATGAAATGACATCTTCAAAAGAGATATCAAAAAACAAACACGAATGATCAGAAAAAGACACATGTACAGCATCACACTGGGTTACATACTTAAACACAGCGTTAGGGATATAAAATCTATCCAATCTACTGGCACACTGGCGCCTAGACCACGTGTAACAATTCTTATCCGGATGCAGTTTCCTAAAAATATCACAAATACCAAAATCTCTTTTCAAATTATTAATTTCGTCCACTCCATCATTCCTTACATTAGTGGCACAGCCAGTTCTATCTAATTCAATGCTCTCAACACAATTAAAATCCCCACCCATAATAACCAACTCACTGCCCTGCATCACATTATCTAGATTAGAAATGAACTCTTTTCTTTCCTTTGGATTATTAGGGGCATATACACAAACAAGGTTTAAAGCAGTGTTGTTGAGCTCAACCCTAAGGCTTATGTAGCGACCGTTAGGGCACCTCTGTATTTTCCGTATAAAGCAGTCTACCGTATACCTAATAATTATTCCCACCCCACAACTTCGATTTGACCCATACGCCCACCTTGCATCGCCTGGGATTTGCAAATATTTAGTGTCATTATAGTTTTCGAAGTGTGTTTCCTGTAAGAATAGTACATCAATTCCTTTATCGAAAACAAATTGCTTGACATGTTCTTGTTTAGACGGATCCCGTAAACCATTAATGTTTAAAGTCCCAAAACGAATATTATTTAAGCTCATTATACAAGTAAGTAAAGGTAGAGCGTACATACCCATTGTGGTCAAATAAGAGAGTCCTAATTACGCTACAAATCATTTGTCTCTTTTCATTCGCTGCCTCGCACGAGAAGCAAGCGATTTTCTTTTCCTGTATTCCAGAAGCATGGTGTCCCCCTCCTGAGATGGGGTCGGCGTCATACAGTCTGACGACTGATCGGCATCAACACCATCATAATCAGTAGGATGGGAACTGGGCGGGATAGATGACGCTGCCTCTTCGGCTGTACTGCCATTGTCCAACTTAGCTCGCTTTTCCTCGACTGGGACTGGTGAACGCACGTCGGGAGCGTGCACGTCAGCCACGACCACATTCTTCACCCTTGGGACAGCTGATGACGTTTCATTATCACCAACATCCACTTCTTCGGTGTTCTTAGTATTCTCCCGGACGTCCATCTCCTTATCAGACTCGCTGTCGTCGCTGACGTCTTCATCGGCGCTGTCGTCACCATTCCCGTCGATTTCGTCTTCGTTCTCCTCGCTGTCTTGAACCAGTTCCATAGCAGGTGCGTTGAATGGGTCTTCATCGTCGCTGACGTCAACATCAATGTCATCTTGTTTTACGACGTCTTCCTTATTATACTGGCGCATAGTCGGTAGGTTTCCCTTAACTCGCGCCGCGTACGACATTGCTCTCGCACAACAGTCACTGACCGTATGAAGCCCTGAGTCACACATTCGGCATTGATTTGTACAGTCCTTCTCTGTATGAGGATTCTCATGGGGGGAGAAACCGTCGCAGTTAGAACACCACAGTGCTCTACACTCTGCCGCCTTGTGTGATTTTTGGCCACACTTCCGACATTCATAAGTTTGCCCGGGGTAGGTAAACATAACAATGTCACCACCGAAATTAATAAAATTTGGTACATAACGAACTTTGTGACACCTAAATCTGTAAATCCGAATACCTGTCCGAACATGTGAGAGCTCCGGGTCTGAAAATCTGGGTTTCGTCACACCCAGGCATTCACCATAGGGTTTCAAAGCTGCCTCGATAGTGTCATCTGACATTTCATCCGGTGCCCAGTGGGCCGTCAGATTCAGGTAAACTGACGACGCGGGCATAATGGACCACGTCGTTCCATTTATAACAACATTGGATTTACTCACTAGGGCATTATGCCCAGCCACTGTAGACACGCGGAGATAGAAGTGTTTCTTTAAATAATTCTTCTGAAAACTTATTAGCTCTGTCTTGATATTTAACACACTTGACAGAAAAGGAATAAAGTCCCTCTGGACAGCCGTAGAAAATGCCGGGCTGCTTCGTGTAGAGATTGACACAGACAAAGTTCTGCTTGGCCTGTTTACAGGCGAAAACGACACGGGCTTGGACATACCTGATCCAACGGGGCACACGCCCTTCACCAAACAGTAACCACTGGCCAAACTCAAGCTCTGTGGGCTCCCAGATCACCAAAAAATCAGTATCAAAAACAAGCGTTGTTGTTGCACAAATGTGTAAACAGCAGAGAATAACCGACACGTCCGTTCACTTCGGCGTCTAGCACACTCCTTCACCAAAAGTACTTCGTCTACATCGGGACGTCTTTAGGAATCGAACTGAAATAAAAACGGGCATCACATCGTAAGTAACACAGCCATAAAAGATATTCAAACACAAAATGTGATTTGCCGTGACCAGGATTCGAACCTGGGTTGTCTCGGCCACAACGAGAAGTCCTAACCACTAGACTATCACGGCTTACGTACAGTGTGTCCTCGTTGCGCATTTTCTCCCTCGCTTGAGAAATTCAAGAACTTCTGATTCAAACTAAACACGTTGCGTTCCTTTAAAAGTTCTGTCCTGTCTGCCTTAAATTCTGTTCAATCATTCTTTGAAAATACGTCTGTTTTAAACTGCTAAGAATTGATGGAATGATTGCATCACTCTGGAAACGAATTAGTCTTATACCTTGGCAAGGCACGATTCCACATTCTCTAAATGTAAATGAGTCTTCTGCATATCGCTCTCCTATTCTTTGGCCAAAAAACAGATTATTTTATGTCTTTTAAGCAATTAGTCATAAAACACATACTTATTAAATACAACTTACTGATCACGGCACATTTCTATAGTGTAATTTAAATAAGTCTTCTGCAAAACGCTATCTTAATCTTTGGAGAAAAAAACAAATTATTTCACGACTTTTTAGCAATAAGTCACAAAACACATGCTTGTTAAATACAACTTACTTATCAACGAACGTTTCTATAGGCAAGTGAAAATCTTCCTATTTATGCAAACTCCTTCAGCTGTTATAGATTGGAGATTGCTCAATTTTCCTGTTAAAAAACAGCCATCAAGCTCCAATTTTTGACAGAAGATCGCCGTGTTTCTTGGCACCCAACAAATTGTCAAAATTTAAAAACCAAGCCAAAGGTACTTCGTCTACATCGGGACGGCTTTAGAAATCGAGCTGGAATAAAAACGAGCATCACATTGTAAGTAACACAGCCATAAAAGATATTCAAACACAAAATGTAATCCGCCGGGACCAGGATTCGAACCTGGGTTGTCTCGGCCACAATGAGAAGTCCTAACCACTAGACTATCACGGCTTACGTACAGTGTGTCCTCGTTGCGCATTTTCTCCCTCACTTGAGAAATTCAAGACTTCTGACACAAAGAAAACACGTTGCGTTCCTTTTAAAGGTGTGTCCTGTCTGCCTAATATTCCGTTCAATCCTTCATTAAAAATACGTCTCTCTTAAACAGTCGCCAATTGATGAAATGATTGCATAACACCGGAAACCAATTATTCTAATACCTCGGCATAACATGTTTCCAATTTCTCTCAATTTAAATGAGTCTTCTGCATGAGGCTCTCGTATTGTTTGACCAGAAAAACAAATTATTTCAAACCATTTTAGCAATAAGTCACAAAACACACATGCTTATTAAATACAACTTACTTATCAACGAACGTTTCTATAGGCCAGTGAAAATCTTTCTATTTATGCAAGCTCGGTCAGCTGTTATAGTCCGGTGAATGCTCAATTTTCCTGTTAAAATCCAGCCATCAAACTCCAATATTTTGACAGAAAGTCGCCGTGTTTCTTGGCACCCAAAAAATTGTCAAAATTTAAAAACCAAGCCAAAAGTACTTCGTATACATCGGGACGTCTTCAGAAATCGAGCTGGAATAAAAACGGGAATCACATCGTAAGTAACATAGCCATAATAGTTTTTTAAACACAAAATGTAATCTCCCGTGACCAGGATTCGAACCTGGGTTGTCTCGGCCACAATGAGAAGTCCTAACCACTAGACTATCACGGCTTACGTACGTTTTGTCCTCGTTGAGAATTTTATCCCACACTTGAGAAATTCAAGACTTCTCACACAAAGAAAACACGTTGCGTTCCTTTCAAAGGTGTGTCCTGTCTGACTAATATTCCGTTCAATCCTTCATTAAAAATACGTCTCTCTTAAACAGTCGCCAATTGATGGAATGATTGCATAACACCAAAAACCAATTATTCTGATACCTTGGCATAACATGTTTCCAATTTCTCTCAATTTAAATGAGTCTTCTGCATGAGGCTCTCGTACTCTTTGACCAGAAAAACAAACTTTTTCAAGCCCTTTTAGCAATAAGTCACAAAACACACATGCTTATAAAATACAACTTACTTATCAACGAACGTTTCTATAGGCCAGTTAAAATCTTTTTATTTATGCAAGCTCGGTCAGCTGTTATAGTCCGGTGAATGCTCAATTTTCCTGTTAAAATACAGCCATCAAACTCCAATTTTTGGACAGAAAGTCGCAGTGTTTCTTGGCACCCAAAAAATTGTCAAAATTTAAAAACCAAGCCAAAAGTACTTCGTCTACATCGGGACGTCTTTAGAAATCGAGCTGGAATATAAACGGGCATCACATCGTAAGTAACACAGCCATAAAAGATATTCAAAGAATAAATGTAATTTGCCGTGACCAGGATTCGAACCTGGGTTGTCTCGGCCACAACGAGAAGTCCTAACCACTAGACTATCACGGCTTACGTACAGTGTGTCCTCGTTGAGCATTGTCTCCCTCACTTGAGAAATTCAAGACTTCTGATTCAAACTAAACACGTTGCGTTCCTTTAAAAGTTCTGTCCTGTCTGCCTTAAATTCTGTTCAATCATTCTTTGAAAATACGTCTGTTTTAAACTGCTAAGAATTGATGGAATGATTGCATCACTCTGGAAACGAATTAGTCTTATACCTTGGCAAGGCACGTTTCCACATTCTCTAAATGTAAATGAGTCTTCTGCATAACGCTATCTTAATCTTTGGAGAAAAAAACAAATTATTTCACGCCTTTTTAGCAATAAGTCACAAAACACATGCTTATTAAATACAACTTACTTATCAACGAACGTTTCTATAGGCAAGTGAAAATCTTCCTCTTTATGCAAATTCCTTCATCTGTTATAGATTGGAGATTGCTCAATTTTTCTGTTAAAAAAGAGCCATTAAGCTCCAATTTTTTGACAGAAGATCGTTGTGTTTCTTGGCACCCAACAAATTGTCAAAATTTAAAAACAAAGCCAAAAGTACTTCGTCTACATCGGGACGGCTTTAGAAATCGAGCTGGAATAAAAACGAGCATCACATCGTAAGTAACACAGCCATAAAAGATATTCAAACAATAAATGTAATTTGCCGTGACCAGAATTCGAACATGGGTTGTCTCGGCCACAACGAAAAGTCCTAACCACTAGACTATCACGGCTTACGTACAATGTGTCCTCGTTGCGCATTTTCTCCCTCACTTGAGAAATTCAAGACTTCTGACACAAAGAAAATACGTTGCGTTCCTTTTAAAGGTGTGTCCTGTCTGACTTATTTTCCGTTCAATTCTTCATTAAAAATACGTCTCTCTTAAACAGTCGCCAATTGATGGAATGATTGCATAACACCAAAAACCAATTATTCTGATACCTTGGCATAACATGTTTCCAATTTCTCTAAATTTAAATGAGTCTTCTGCATGAGGCTCTCGTATTCTTTGACCAGAAAAACAAATTATTTCAAGCCTTTTTAGTAATAAGTCACAAAACACACATGCTTATTAAATACAACTTACTCATCAGCGAACGTTTCTATAGGCCAGTTAAAATCTTTTTATTTATGCAAGCTCGGTCAGCTGTTATAGTCCGGTGAATGCTCAATTTTCCTGTTAAAATACAGCCATCAAACTCCAATATTTTGACAGAAAGTCGCAGTGTTTCTTGGCAAACAAAAAATTGTCAAAATTTAAAAACCAAGCCAAAAGTACTTCGTCCACATCGGGACGTCTTTAGAAATCGAGCTGGAATATAAACGGGCATCACATCGTAAGTAACACAGCCATAAAAGATATTCAAACACAAAATGTAATTTGCTGTGACCAGGATTCGAACCTGGGTTGTCTCGGCCACAACGAGAAGTCCTAACCACTAGACTATCACGGCTTACGTACAGTGTGTCCTCGTTGCGCACTGTCTCCCACACTTGAGAAATTCAAGACTTCTGATTCAAACTTAACACATTACCTTCCTTTAAAAGTTCTGTCCTGTCTGCCTTAAATTCTGTTCAATCATTCTTTGAAAATACGTCTGTTTTAAACTGCTAAGAATTGATGGAATGATTGCATCACTCTGGAAACGAATTAGTCTTATACCTTGGCAAGGCACGTTTCCACATTCTCTAAATGTAAATGAGTCTTCAATATCGCTCTCCTATTCTTTGGCCAAAAAACAGATTACTTTATGTCTTTTAAGCAATAAGTCATAAAACACATAGTTATGAAATACAACTTACTGATCACGGCACGTTTCTATAGTGTAATTTAAATAAGTCTTCTGCAAAACGCTATCTTAATCTTTGGAGAAAAAAACAAATTATTTTACGCCTTTTTAGCAAAAAGTCACAAAACACATGCTTATGAAAGACAACTTATTTATTAACGAATGTTTCTATAGGCCAGTTAAAATCTTCCTATTTATGCAAACTCCTTCAGCTGTTATAGATTGGAGATTGCTCAATTTTCCTGTTAAAAAACAGCCATCAAGCTCCAATTTTTTGACAAAAGATCGCCGTTTTTCTTGTGCCCTAACAAATTGTCAAAATTTAAAAACCAAGCCAAAAGTACTTCGTCTACATCGGGACGGCTTTAGGAATCGAGCTGAAAAAAAAACGGGCATCACATCGTAAGTAACACAGCCATAAAAGATATTCAAACAATAAATGTAATTTGCCGTGACCAGGCTTCGAACCTGGGTTGTCTCGGCCACAACGAGAAGTCCTAACCACTAGACTATCACGGCTTACGTACAGTGTGTCCTCGTTGCGCATTTTCTCCCTCACTTGAGAAATTCAAGACTTCTGATTCAAACTTAACACATTACGTTCCTTTAAAAGTTCAGTCCTGTCTGCCTTAAATTCTGTTCAATCATTCTTTGAAAATACGTCTGTTTTAAACTGCTAAGAATTGATGGAATGATTGCATCACTCCGGAAACGAATTAGTCTCATACCTTGGCAAGGCACGTTTCCACATTCTCTAAATGTAAATGAGTCTTCTGCATATCGCTCTCCTATTCTTTGGCCAAAAAAACAGATTATTTTATGTCTTTTAAGCAATAAGTCATAAAACACATACTTATTAAATACAACCTACTGATCACGGCCCCTTTCTATAGTGTAATTTCAATAAGTCTTCTGCATAACGCTATCTTAATCTTTGGAGAAAAAAACAAATTATTTCAAGCCTTTTTAGCAATAAGTCACAAAACACATGCTTATGAAAGACAACTTATTTATCAACGAACGTTTCTATAGGCAAGTGAAAATCTTCCTACTTATGCAAACTCCTTCAGCTGTTATAGATTGGAGATTGCTCAACTTTCCTGTTAAAATACAGCCATCAAGCTCCAATTTTTTGACAGAAGATCGCCGTGTTTCTTGTCACCTAACAAATTGTCAAAATTTAAAAACCAAGCCAAAAGTACTTCGTCTACATCGGGACGTCTTTAGGAATCGAGCTGAAATAAAAACGGGCATCACATCGTAAGTAACACAGCCATAAAAGATATTCAAACACAAAATTAATGTAATTTGCCGTGACCATGATTCGAACCTGGGTTGTCTCGGTCACAACGAGAAGTCCTAACCACTAGACTATCACGGCTTACGTAGAGTGGGTCCTCGTTGCGCATTTTCTCCCTCACTTGAAAAATTCAAGAACTTCTGATTCAAACTAAACACGTTGCGTTCCTTTAAAAGTTCTGTCCTGTCTGCCTTAAATTCTGTTCAATCATTCTTTGAAAATACGTCTGTTTTAAACTGCTAAGAATTGATGGAATGATTGCATCACTCTGGAAACGAATTAGTCTTATACCTTGGCAAGGCACGTTTCCACATTCTCTAAATGTAAATGAGTCTTCTGCATATCGCTCTCCTATTCTTTGGCCAAAAACAGATTATTTTATGTCTTTTAAGCAATAAGTCATAAAACACATAGTTATGAAATACAACTTACTGATCACGGCACGTTTCTATAGTGTAATTTAAATAAGTCTTCTGCAAAACGCTATCTTAATCTTTGGAGAAAAAAACAAATTATTTCACGACTTTTTAGCAATAAGTCACAAAACACATGCTTATTAAATACAACAACAAAATACAACTTACAAAAAACAGCCATCAAGCTCCAATTTTTTGACAGAAGATCGCCGTGTTTCTTGGCACCCAACAAATTGTCAAAATTTAAAAACCAAGCCAAAAGTACTTCGTCTACATCGGGACGTCTTTAGAAATCGAACTGGAATAAAAACGAGCATCACATTGTAAGTAACACAGCCATAAAAGATATTTAAACACAAAATATAATTTGCCGTGACCAGGATTCGAACCTGGGTTCACGGCTTACGTACAGTGTGTCCTCGTTGCGCATTTTCTCTCTCACTTGAGAAAATCAAGACCTCTGCCAAAGAAAACAAGTTGCGTTCCTTTCAAAGTTCTGTCCTGTCTGACTAATATTCCGTTCAGTCCTTGATTAAACATACATCTCTCTTAAACAGTCGCCAATTGATGAAATGATTGCATACCACCGGAAACCAATTATTCTTATACCTTGGCATAACATGTTTCCAATTTCTCTAAATTTAAATGAGTCTTCTGCATGACGCTCTCGTATTCTTTGACCAGAAAAACAAATTATTTCAAGCCTTTTTAGCAATAAGTCACAAAACACACATGCTTATTAAATACAATTTACTGATCATTGCACGTTTCTATAGGCCACTTCAAATCTTTCTATTGATGCTAGCTCGATAAGCTGTTATAGTCCGGTGATTGCTCACTTCCACTCTTCAACAACAGCTATCAAGCTCCAATTTTTTGAAAACAACGTAGCAGTTTTTCTGGGCACCCAACAAATTGTCAGAATTTAAAAATCAAGCCAGAAGTACTTCGTCTACATCAGGACGTGTTTTTTTTTTTTTTTTTTTTGAAAATTGTTGAATTTATTCCCAGATTGTCATCAAATACACAAGATTTAACAATATCCGGCTATCAGAAACTTTTGAAATTACAAGGCAGTCTTAATTAAAATAAATATCACAGAAAAGATGACTGCTTTGTGAATAGAACAATTGCACATTAGCTGCTCATTTCAATAAATACACTAATTTATCATTCCGTAATGTACAGAAGACTTTGTTTATACACCAGATTTTCTCGAAAGATGGCCTGTCTAGTCGAAAAAAGTCAACATGAATACGGGTTTTAATTATTCCTTTGGCGGCCTTAACAATAGCAACAGCATCCCTGTTTTTTTCTGAAATATTATGTCGTTGCTTGTACACCAAAAACTAAACTGAAGAACACATATGACATACACCATCATCGCTCTAACTTCCTGGTTAAAGGTGGAATTGAATACCTTGTAAATTAGTGTTTTCGAGTCCATATTTGGTAGGTAGTTCGCAAACAAAACAAATATCCAGTTAAAGTCATTAAACACATCCTTAACGATCTTACATTGTACAAACAGATGTAGCCGAGTTTCAGACAGGGAGCAAAAAACACACAAGTCATCGGTGGCTACATTTCTCTTAAGAAGTTTTTCCTTAACGGGCAAAATGTCATGAACCAACTTGTAACTGAAGTTGACCAAATTGTGATCTAAGAATTGATGAAAAACAGTTTTCCATATTCTAACCCAGTCCAAATGCGGCATAGACACCATTGCTCTTGGACAATGTACTATTTTTGTTACAAAATATTCATAAATATACCTGCTTGAACACAATGTTACAGGTTGCTGTACACCTGTGGTAAATTCTCTCCAGGCGCTCAAGGCCAGTCTATAAAAAGGTGGAATGTTTTCAGAATGTGGGACATTGGAACGACAGAATTCACAACAAACATGCCTTAAGGGTAAACCCAACCAATAGATGGCAAAGTATTTCCATTCCGCTGTTGTTCCATGAGTTAATTTTAAAACATGCCGAGTAACAAGTGCTTTTATTTTACATTCTATATTATGTACGTTTAGACCTCCATTCCCTATTTTATTATGTACGACAACTGTCTTCAAACTTTCGGGCTTGTTATCCCACAAAAATCTGAACACAGTTTGGGAACATTGACTGACACATTTAGGTGGGAACAGAGTACACTGTGCAGAAAACCATAAGACAGCTAAAGCAACTGTATTAATTAAGACAGACCTCCCCCGTAGGGTCAAACATCTTCCATTCCATGCTGATACATGTTTCTTTACCTTACTTAAAACACGCTCAGAATTGAGTTCTGTGTGATCTGGTCCAAAAAATACCCCACAAATCTTTGAGTTTGTAGTGATGTTAAGCCCACCACTGTGCACGTTAGTTTCGTCCCAGCTACCAATGGGAAGAACCGTGCTTTTCAACAAGTTGAGTTTTGCTCCTGAGGCTTTTCCATAACTTTCTGCTATTTTAATTACATGCGGAACAGAACTCTCTTCAGATAAAATTACAGTCGTATCATCTGCAAATGCCGACACTCTTGTTTCCTTATTTGTGCCGGGTAACCGTACACCATTAATTTCGTCATTGTTTCTAATGGCCGCTATAAAGGGCTCTAAGGACAACACATACAATAATGGTGACAAAGAACAACCCTGTCGAACACCTCGACTCAGTTTAAATTCTTCTGTTATGTGCCCGTTCACAATAACACTACTTGTAATGTCAGTATATAATAATTGCACCCACTTACAAATGTCGGGTCCGAAGTTAAATTTCTCTAAACATTTGAACAAAAATGACCAGTCTACTCTGTCAAGGCTTTCTCCTGGTCTAAGTTAAGAAAGCATCCTTTTAAATCTTTTTGCTCAACATAATCATATGTATTTCGTAATAAGTGAAGGTTGTCAAAAATACTTCGGCCTAGTATTCCACATGTCTGATTCTGAAGCACAATTGTATCGAACACATTTTTAACCGATTGCACAAAGCTTTAGAAACAATCTTATAATCTACATTTAGTAAGCTAATTGGCCTCCAGTTTTTTATGTTTCGGCATTGTCGGGATCCTTACATAATAGTGTGATTAACCCACAACGCTGTGAATTACCTAATCTACCCAAGTTAAAACAGTAATTAACTACATCTGTAAACACACCCGAAAACAGGGGCCAAAATTGTACATAAAACTCTGCTGGCAAACCGTCGCATCCCGGCGAACGGTTAGACATATTTTTTATTGCAAAAAACAACTCCTGTTCAGTCAAAAGGCCTTCGCAGGCAGTTTTACAATCGTCATTTAACATCGGAAGCGATGACAAGAACTCATCTTGAATGGAGGAGTCAGTATCTTGTTCAGTATACAATTTCATATAATACGACCTTATACACTTAGCAATACCTTCCTGAGATTCATGGGATATTGAAGAATCACTATGACAAGTAATACTTTTGATCATCTTCTTTCTGCCCCTACCAACTTCTCGTCTAATGAAATATTTGGTTGGTTTTTCTCCCTGATCAAAATGAACAGCTTTAGCACGGATAACCACTCACACATGATACGACTTATAAAGGGCATTTAAAGTATTTTTCACATTGCCAATACGCTCACAGTTAAAGATTGGACTAGATTTTAACGCATTTAATTCTTGTTCAAGTTCCAACAAATCACGTTTTTTGTTCATAGATTTCTCCTTGCATAACTCCGAATTCTGTCTTTACATTCCCCTTTGAATGTCTCCCATCTGTCTATTAGATCTGCATGACCAGTTGTACAGACACAGAAAATATCATGGAAGACGGATTTAATATTATCAACAAGCTCCGTGTCATTTAACACAGAAGTATTACACTTCCAGTAGAACGGCCCCCATGAAATGACATCTTCAAAAGAGATATCAAAAAACAAACACGAATGATCAGAAAAAGACACATGTACAGCATCACACTGGGTTACATACTGAAACACAGCGTTAGGGATATAAAATCTATCCAATCTACTGGCACACTGGCGCCTAGACCACGTGTAACAATTCTTATTCGGATGCAGTTTCCTAAAAATATCACAAATACCAAAATCTCTTTTCAAATTATTAATTTCGTCCACTCCATCATTCCTTCCATTAGTGGCACAGCCAGCTCTATCTAATTCAATGCTCTCAACACAATTAAAATCCCCACCCATAATAACCAACTCACTGCCCTGCATCACATTATCTAGATTAGAAATAAACTCTTTTCTTTCCTTTGGATTATTAGGGGCATATACACAAACAAGGTTTAAAGCAGTGTTGTTGAGTTCAACCCTAAGGCTTATGTAGCGACCGTTATGGCACCTCTGTATTTTCCGTATAAAGCAGTCTACCATATACCTAATAATTATTCCCACCCCACAATTTCGATTTGACCCATACGCCCACCTTGCATCGCCCGGGATTTGCAAATATTTAGTGTCATTATAGTTTTCGAAGTGTGTTTCCTGTAAGAATAGTACGTCAATTCCTCTATCGAAAACAAATTGCTTGACATGTTCTTGTTTAGACGGATCCCGTAAACCATTAATATTTAAAGTCCCAAAACGAATATTATTTAAGCTCATTATACAAATAAGTAAAGGTAGAGCGTACATACCCATTGTGGTCAAATAAGAGAGTCCTAATTACGCTACAACTCATTTGTCTCTTTTCATTCGCTGCCTCGCACGAGAAGCAAGCGATTTTCTTTTCCTGTATTCCAGAAGCATGGTGTCCCCCTCCTGAGATGGGGTCGGCGTCATACAGTCTTACGACTGATCGGCATCAACACCATCATAATCAGTAGGATGGGAACTGGGCGGGATAGATGACGCTGCCTCTTCGGCTGTACTGCCATTGTTCAACTTAGCTCGCTTTTCCTCGACCGGGACTGGTGAACGCACGTCGGGAGCGTGCACGTCAGCCACGACCACATTCTTCACCCTCGGGATAGCTGATGACGTTTCATTATCACCAACATCCACTTCTTCGGTGTTCTTAGTATTCTCCCTGACGTCCATCTCCTTATCAGACTCGCTGTCGTCGCTGACGTCATCATCGGCGCTGTCGGCACCATTCCCGTCGATTTCGTCTTCGTTCTCCTCGCTGTCTTGAACCAGTTCCATAGCAGGTGCGTTGAATGGGTCATCATCGTCGCTGACGTCAACATCAACGTCATCTTGTTTTACGGCGTCTTCCTTATTATACTGGCGCATAGTCGGTAGGTTTCCCTTAACTCGCGCCGCGTACGACATTGCTCTCGCACAACAGTCACTGACCGTATGAAGCCCTGAGTCACACATTCGGCATGGATCTGTACAGCCCTTCTCTGTATGAGGATTCTCATGGGGGGGAGAAGCCGTCGCAGTTAGAACACCACAGTGCCCTACACTCTGCCGCCTTGTGTGATTTTTGGCTACACTTCCGACATTTATAGGTTTGCCCGGGGTAGGTAAACATAACAATATCGCAACCG
Source organism: Liolophura sinensis (assembly GCF_032854445.1). Lineage (NCBI taxonomy): Eukaryota > Metazoa > Mollusca > Polyplacophora > Chitonida > Chitonidae > Liolophura > Liolophura sinensis. The sequence continues at coordinate 19,848,004 of NC_088306.1, forward strand.
AAATTAATAAAATTTGGTACATAACGAACTTTGTGACACCTAAATCTGTAAATCCGAATACCTTTCCGAACATGTGAGAGCTCCGGGTCTGAAAATCTGGGTTTCGTCACACCCAGGCATTCACCATAGGGTTTCAAAGCTGCCTCGATAGTGTCATCTGACATTTCATCCGGTGCCCAGTGGGCCGTCAGATTCAGGTAAACTGACGACGCGGGCATAATAGACCACGTCGTTCCATTTATAACAACATTGGATTTACTCACTAGGGCATTATGCCCAGCCACTGTAGACACGCGGAGATAGAAGTGTTTCTTTAAATAATTCTTCTGAAAATTTATTAGCTCTGTCTTAATATTTAACACACTTGATAGAAAAGGAATAAAGTCCCTCTGGACAGCCGTACAAAATGCCGGGCTGCTTCGTGTAGAGATTGACACAGACAAAGTTCTGCTTAGCCTGTTTACAGGCGAAAACGATACGGGCTTGGACATACCTGATCCAACGGGGCACACGCCCTTCACCAAACAGTAACCACTGGCCAAGCTCAAGCTCTGTGGGTCAACAGTTCACCATAAAAACAGTCTCAAAAACAAGCGTTGTTGTTGCACAAATGTGTAAACAGCAGAGAATAACCGACACGTCCGTTCACTTCAGCGTCTAGCACACTCTCCCTGCATCACATCGTAAGTAACACAGCCATATAAGATATTTAAATAGAAAATGTAATCTGCCGTGACCAGGATTCGAACCTGGGTTGTCTCGGCCACAATGAGAAGTCCTAAACACTAGACTATCACGGCTTACGTACAGTGTGTCCTCGTTTCGCATTTTCTCCCTCACTTGAGAAATTCAAGACTTCTGACTCAAACGAAACACGTTACGTTCCTTTCAAAGGTGTGTCCTGTCTGACTAATATTCCGTTCAATCCTTCATTAAAAATACGTCTCCCTTAAACAGTCGCCAATTGATGGAATGATTGCATAACACTGGAAATCAAATATTTTTATACCTTGGCATAATATGTTTCCAATTTCTCTAAATTTAAATGAGTCTTCTGCATGAACCTCTCGTATTCTTTGACCAGAAAAACAAATTATTTCAAGCCTTTTTAGCAATAAGTCACAAAACACACATGCTTATTAAATACAACTTACTGATCATTGCACCTTTCTATAGGCCACTGCAAATCTTTCTATTGATGCTAGCTCGATCAGCTGTTATAGTCCGGTGATTGCTCACTTCCACTCTTTAACAACAGCTATCAAGCTCATATTTTTTTAAAACAACATAGCAGTTTTTCTGGGCATAAAACAAATTGTCAGAATTTAAAAACCAAGCCAGAAGTATTTCGTCTACATCGGGACTTGTTTAGGAATGGAGCTGGAATAAAAACGGGCATCACATCGTAAGTAACACAGCCATAAAAGACATTCAAATACAGCCACAACGAGAAGTCCTAACCACTAGGCTATCACGGCTTACGTACAGTGTGTCCTCGTTTCCCATTTTCTCCCTCACTTGAGAAATTCAAGACTTCTGATTCAAACTAAACACATTACGTTCCTTTAAAAGTTCTGTCCTGTCTGCCTTAAAATCTGTTCAATCATTCTTTGTAAATAATTCTGTCTTAAACAGCTAAAAATTGATGGAATGATTGCATAACTCCGGAAACGAATTAGTCTTATACCTTGGCAAGGCACGTTTCCACATTCTCTAAATGTAAATGAGTCTTCTGCATATCGCTTTCCTATTCTTTGGACAAAAGAAACAGATTATTTTATTTCTTTTTAGCAATGAGGCATAAAACACATACTTATTAAATACAACTTACTGATCACGGCACGTTTCTATAGTGTCATTTAAATGAGTCTTCTGCATAACGCTATCTTAATCTTTGGAGAGAGAAACAAATTATTTTACGCCTTTTTAGCATTAAGTCACAAAACACATGCTTATTAAATACATCTTACTTATCAACGAACGTTTCTATAGGCCAGTGAAAATCTTCGTATTTATGCAAACTCGGTCAGCTGTTATAGATTGGAGATTGCTCAATTTTCCTGTTAAAAACAGCCATCAAGCTCCAATTTGTTGCCAGAAGATCGCAGTGTTTCTTGGCACCCAACAAATTGTCAAAATTTAAAAACCAAGCCAAAAGTACTTCGTCTACATCGGGAAGTGTTTAGGAATCGAGCTGGAATAAAAACGAGCATCACATCGTAAGTAACACAGCCATAAAAGATATTCAAACACAAAATGTAATCTGCCGTTACCAGGATTCGAACCTGGGTTGTCTCGGCCACAACGAGAAGTCCTAACCACTAGACTATCACGGCTTAAGTACAGTGTGTAGTCGTTTCGCATTTTCTCCCTCACTTGAGAAATTCAAGACTTCTGACTCAAACGAAACACGTTGCGTTGCTTTCAAAGGTGTGTCCTGTCTGACTAATATTCCGTTCAATCCTTGATTAAACATACGTCTCTCTTAAACAGTCGCCAATTGATGGAATGATTGCATAACACCGGAAACCAATTATTCTTATACACAGGGCCTCACAGTATACCTGTTTCCAATTTCTCTAAATTTAAATGAGTCTTCTGCATGACGCTCTCGTATTCTTTGACCAAAAAAAACAAATTATTTCAAGCCTTTTTAGCAATAAGTCACAAAACACACATGCTTATTAAATACAACTTACTGATCATTGCACCTTTCTATAGGCCACTGTAATTCTTTCTATTTATGCTAGCTCGATCAGCTGTTATAGTCCGGTGATTGCTCCCTTCCACTCTTCAACAACAGCTATCAAGCTCATATTTTTCGAAAACAGCGTAGCAGTTTTTCATTCAATCCAACAAATTGTCAAAATTTAAAAACCAAGCCAGAAGTACTTCGTCTGCATCGGGACGTATTTAGGAATCGAACTGGAATGAAAACGGGAATCACATCGTAAGTAACACAGCCATAAAAGATATTCAAAGACAAAATGTAATCTGCCGTGACCAGGATTCGAACCTGGGTTGTCTCGGCCACAACGACAAGTCCTAACCACTAGACTATCACGGCCTACGTACATCCTCGTTTCGCATTTTCTCCCTCACTTGAGAAATTCAAGACTTTTGACTCAGTAGTATGCAGAGTATAGGTTCTGGTATCCCCCCCCCCCCTTGGGGCCCTCCCCATAACAAAAAGATTCTCCCAACCCCCATTCCCTGAACACCCTCCCCCTGGCAAATAGGGGCTCCCAGCCTCATCTCGAGGCGTATACACACTATAGGTTCTGGCGCACCCTCACCTTGGCCCCCCTTCCCAGAACAAATAGAGGCCCCCCGTTGGGCGCCTCACCAGCCAAGGCCTACACGCCTATTTACAAGTCTAGCCTACATACACACATTGATATGAGGCGACGTAGTTGGCATTTAACAGATAAGGCGTATAGCCTATATGTAGGCCGGATGTGTTGCACAACAGGGTGATTCAGCTGATTTTCCCCCCAGGATAGGACTTAAACTACAGCTTTTTATAAAATATAAATGTGACAGTCTTTTTCAGCGTGTCTTGTTTGATAAGATCCAGTATTTTTAGGAGGATTGGAGATATTCTGTTTATGTGGAAAAGTCCTTCCAATTTAGCCTATGTTTCGTGGGTCTGGGATATATCTCAGCCGGCTGACAGAGGTGTAAATGGCGCTGTATGTAAGGGGTGTATTCATATACTGCGTATATAAGGGGATGTTTGCTAGCTCAAATCCAGATTTGGTCTCCTGTATATGTAGTATATGAATACATTACCTACATAGAGCGCCGGGCTCTGCGCACTTCTAAGGAATCTGCAACTTTCGACAGTTTCGGAGGCAGAGAGACCTTACCAAGGGGTGTTGTAGACGGCCCAATGGTGGTGGGATGTGTCAGCGCCAATTAACCCCCCTAACGGTGGGTCGCTAGCGCAAAAAATCCGGAGCCCGCCGTTAGGGTGGTGATTAATTGGTAACAGGTTAAGCTATAAACCAGGCCTTTTGCTTTTTTGCACCATGGGTTCGAGTCCCACACCGGGCAGAAGAGCTTTTTTCAGCTTTCATCGATCTCTACGGCGTTGAATGCCTTACGAGACTTGGCGCGTATCTTCTGCTTCAGATCAGAGTAATTCTTGAGCTCCTGAACGATTTGTTTGAACACTACGTCTAAAATAACACCATCGGATAATGCAGTAGATACCTGCGCACGGATGCTGTTAAGTTTGGCCTCAGCCAACAACCGTATATCGTTATATTTCTTGGCCTTTGCGTGAAGTCGGCGGCTAACGAATTTTCCGGCGACATTTAAGAAACCGCAAGCTAGGGCCGCAGCTTCCATGGCAAAGACAGCAGGGGTTGCAATTATCGTTGTGAGTAGCCCCACGCCAGCAACCCCTAGGCCCAAACCGGCCGTGAGCATGGCTGAATTAAGGGCCTCGGTGGCCAAGACACCACGCCGGTACTTTTTGTACAAGGCCCGGCGGAGATCTCGATCAAATTCAGGCTGCCTCTGTATTTCGCTGATATACTGCAGGCGATGGGCGTGCGCCACGCCCTCCGGCGGCGCGGTCGGTGATAAGGGGTTTTCAACCATAATCGTCGGCGCCGTCGGGGCCAAGGGGTGGTCATCCGTAATCGTCGGCAAGGAGTCTTCATCCGTGATTGTCGGGTACAGTCGCCCCATATTGTCCGTCTTACGAATCAATAACGTCGGTTAGCTCTAAATTGTCATCGGGACTACTAACACGAAAGTGTCGAAGGCCTATGCCGCACTCTAAATAGATTGCATCGAGATTTAAAACGCCCCCTGTGACGACTCGTATATCCTCGAGAGAGCTCCGGATGACTTGGTCGCCCTGGGCCGGTAATTTGATCATAAGTCTGAGATATTTTGTATCGTGCTCCGCAGGCAACCTTATTTTCAACCCGGTAATCAAAGTGCAACGGCGACTGCCCGCGCCAAGTATGAGGCCGAAGATCAGTATAGATCCAGGGTTTAGTGGTAGTGCGGCCTTAAAATCGGTTTGCGCGGAAAGACGCACGGCCTCTCCCAGCCCCAACATTAGTACGAAGCGGCCTCTTCTGTGCCAATCTAGATAACAGCTGCCGGCTGGTACATACGACACGAAATAGATTCCGGAGTTGAAAACTTTTTTCACATCAGCTATAGTGGCCTGGACCGACATCGGGGTCACCTTCACATCTATCAACCAATCGGGGTCGCGAGCTCTGGTAAGAACAAAGCGGTCTTCAAAGCGAATTAATGAGAGTTTTTGTTCTTCATTCACCTCAGACGGCGACCTGCGCTCTTGCTCTGCAGTGGATGAGACATCTTCAAGGCAAACGTGGCAGGTTCTGCTTGCCACACCCCCCCCCCCCCCCGTAATCTTTTTGCGCTTGTACTTTGAAACTGGAAGGCGTAGATTTTACCTTCCTGGCCTTGAAGTTCGAACTCCGACACATCTGCCAAGTCGCTTAAAGACAGGCACGCCTTAAACCTGGGACCGACTGCGTCCACCATACTCATTGTATTTCTAGGGTAGCACTGAGGTACCCTACATTCATATACTTGCCGTGTCTAAAAGTGCCACGGTCAAGTCGGCGCGCAAGGTTTTGTACTGTGGGTTGGGAAATGAAACCGTCTTCCCATAGTTAATCCCTTCACCAGTCACGGCGATGGATTTAAGTAGTGTTGAACCGCCGCCGAAATCTGAGGTTATCCTCACGTTTTCTAAGGTGCTCAGTTCATCTAAATGCACGAAGACTTCCTTGTGTGAGACCAAGTTAGGTAGCTTTTCACCCTCCACAGTCCCCCCTATGGGCGTCATCCCGTCGGAGAACCCTAAGATGGGGACAAGCTCTTGGAGTATTATAAAGGCATTTCTAGGGAGGGTAAGGACTAAGCGGCCCGTGGCTTCATTCAATCCCAGAGAAACCCCATGGGGGCGGAATATACCCTTGTCCAGCGTAGAGACATTGTAGTAGCCCGTCGGCACTTCAACACGTTTGCCCTCAAGCAAGAAGCCCACTCCGGAGGGGATATTCACCCAGGCTGGGTAGAATGTTATCTCGCGAAGGGCGGTTTTAAGGCAGCCGTCGAGGTTGTTAAGGGCATGAGGCAGCGTGTGCTGTGCCCCATTTAGAATGTCAGTCAATGTGATGAACATCTTAGCCACGATGAACAGCGAGGATTACAGGTTCAATAGAGAGGCCACTTACAAGGCCGGGGCATTTCATAGTATCCAAACCCACGCAGAGCAGTTCACGCGATTTGACATCTACATCGATGAAAAGAAGGCCTTTTCAGTCCAGTTCACAGGTGTTGGCCAAGTACCGGCTGCCAAAGATAACCGACAATGAAATTGTTCGGGCCTGGAACACCAATCCTATGCAATTCTGGCAGAACCAAGTGATCTTCGCGGTCTGGTGCGCAACCACGGGCTGCGGCGTCTCTGCAAAAGACCATCTTCTCGCCCCCGACCAACGAATAAGGGCCCTGTACACGTTCCATGTGTATTGCCAAGTTAGGCGGATCTTGGAAGAGATCCAGGTCCCCCTGCCCCTACGACGAGAGGGCCTATGAGAGGATTTGTAGGGAGTTCCGCGTAGATGCGCACACAGACTGGAGACGCAGAGGGGTGAATCACGGCCTCGGAGTGGCATATTACTATGTCACGAGAACAGGCTACAGCCCCATTGGCGATGGGACCTTCGATCCGAGCAGGATGTCGTTCTCTAGAAAGCCTACAGCCCTCCACGTCGACTACATCGAGCAGGACGCCGAGGAGGCTTGGGCGTCGTTCATTGTCGACAAATCCCAAGGATTCACGCAGCCGGGCGTAGAGCGCCTAAACGATTCCATAAGGACATACGTGTGGGCTGTTTTAGGCGCCCAAGCGCAAACAAGGGCGCGTATTCTAGGCACGGGCACAGCCTTCGACGCGCAAAAACATTTTGCCGCGAACGTTGAAGACGCCATTTCCTCTCCGATCGACTTTCCGTCTGCTATCAAACGCTACCAGGGCGTGCTACAGTATGCCGGGAGCGCTGTAGACTTTGTGTATGGCATAGGCCTATATATGGCCCCCAGCAACATGCTTCTGCAGATCGGCCATGTAGTGAACTACAACAACAAAATCGTCGTGGCCACAGAGGATCAGAAGCTAGGCGCCAATGAGGGTGTGAACGCCAAAGTGCCGCCCACTTTGTACAAGCGCGCACCATCCCACGGGATCGTTGAGCCACAAGAAAGCGTCCCACCACCCACCGCGCGCGTTGAGCATGTTGCTGCCGCCGGAGGCAAACAAGAATCCCTATTTTCAAGCCAAAAGAATCACGATGCGGAGAAGACAGCTATCGTCGTCGCTGGGGTTGGTATCGGCTTACTGCTGCTGTGGACTATGCGTTAAATACTTGCGAGCAGCCACGAGCATTAGGCTACCTACTGCGACGACTAGAGCCCAGACATTATCGGCCAGCCACCCAGCCGCTTTCCCGAGAAAGTTCAGTAGCCAGGACACGATACTGCCAATAATACCCGGAATCGCAGCAGCAGCCTTCCCAGCCAGCTTGCCAAGGGCGCGCACCAGGGACTGGAGATGCTTTTTCACCCATTCCTTAAGACCTAGCCCGTCCGATGGAGGTGGCGTTGGCTGGATGCCCCCGTCGGACCCGCCAGTCAGCGCCAACTTTGTCGCTAGCCCCAGTGTCGAGATCGCCATCCCAATTGCCGTGAGAATGGAGACCACGGTTATTCCCTGCTCCCGGAAGAGGGTGCGGACGCGTTTGGCCAGAGTGGTATCCTTGTGTAGGATGCAATCGATCGTCTGCTTGATGCGGCGTATTTGCGTTCGCAGGGCTTCGCCCGTTAAAGAGGCTGGGCCACCCTCTCGTCCTCAAGATTCCTTATCCGGTCTGCGATCCGGCGCCGGGAGAATTCATCAGTGGCCTCCTCCAACTTCTGTTTTTCTTTTGCGATGTCCTTATCGAGACTTGACAGCTTGGCGAGGTTATTCGTGTGTTCGCCTTCCGAGGTCTGCAGTGCCTTGTCAAGAAGTTCTCGCATGGGAACAGGAGGGTCGTTTATCGTTGAAAGAGCCCCCTCGACCTCACTATCCGTCAAGCTTGTTTCCATTATGTGGACAGCATCAGCGGCCTTGTTCGCTGGTTGGTTTAAGTCCTTCAGCTCCATGGTATCTGCCTCGGCGGCCACGGCACCGAGTTCTGAAATCGCAGTCTCCAGGGCTGCGACTCGGCTACGACGAGAGGGCCTATGAGAGGATTTGTAGGGAGTTCCGCGTAGATGCGCACACAGACTGGAGACGCAGAGGGGTGAATCACGGCCTCGGAGTGGCATATTACTATGTCACGAGAACAGGCTACAGCCCCATTGGCGATGGGACCTTCGATCCGAGCAGGATGTCGTTCTCTAGAAAGCCTACAGCCCTCCACGTCGACTACATCGAGCAGGACGCCGAGGAGGCTTGGGCGTCGTTCATTGTCGACAAATCCCAAGGATTCACGCAGCCGGGCGTAGAGCGCCTAAACGATTCCATAAGGACATACGTGTGGGCTGTTTTAGGCGCCCAAGCGCAAACAAGGGCGCGTATTCTAGGCACGGGCACAGCCTTCGACGCGCAAAAACATTTTGCCGCGAACGTTGAAGACGCCATTTCCTCTCCGATCGACTTTCCGTCTGCTATCAAACGCTACCAGGGCGTGCTACAGTATGCCGGGAGCGCTGTAGACTTTGTGTATGGCATAGGCCTATATATGGCCCCCAGCAACATGCTTCTGCAGATCGGCCATGTAGTGAACTACAACAACAAAATCGTCGTGGCCACAGAGGATCAGAAGCTAGGCGCCAATGAGGGTGTGAACGCCAAAGTGCCGCCCACTTTGCACAAGCGCGGACCACACGATACTGCCAATAATACCCGGAATCGCAGCAGCAGCCTTCCCAGCCAGCTTGCCAAGGGCGCGCACCAGGGACTGGAGATGCTTTTTCACCCATTCCTTAAGACCTAGCCCGTCCGATGGAGGTGGCGTTGGCTGGATGCCCCCGTCGGACCCGCCAGTCAGCGCCAACTTTGTCGCTAGCCCCAGTGTCGAGATCGCCATCCCAATTGCCGTGAGAATGGAGACCACGGTTATTCCCTGCTCCCGGAAGAGGGTGCGGACGCGTTTGGCCAGAGTGGTATCCTTGTGTAGGATGCAATCGATCGTCTGCTTGATGCGGCGTATTTGCGTTCGCAGGGCTTCGCCCGTTAAAGAGGCTGGGCCACCCTCTCGTCCTCAAGATTCCTTATCCGGTCTGCGATCCGGCGCCGGGAGAATTCATCAGTGGCCTCCTCCAACTTCTGTTTTTCTTTTGCGATGTCCTTATCGAGACTTGACAGCTTGGCGAGGTTATTCGTGTGTTCGCCTTCCGAGGTCTGCAGTGCCTTGTCAAGAAGTTCTCGCATGGGAACAGGAGGGTCGTTTATCGTTGAAAGAGCCCCCTCGACCTCACTATCCGTCAAGCTTGTTTCCATTATGTGGACAGCATCAGCGGCCTTGTTCGCTGGTTGGTTTAAGTCCTTCAGCTCCATGGTATCTGCCTCGGCGGCCACGGCACCGAGTTCTGAAATCGCAGTCTCCAGGGCTGCGACTCCTGATGTTGTTGTCCTCTTGGGCGTCGTCGAACGCCTTGTCACCAATGTCAATGTCTGCCACAATCTTCGTATTGAACATTGCAAGGTATGCCTTCAATACAACAATGGATGCATACGGACGCAGGCTAAACCCCTTCAGAACACTCCGTAAGCCTCTCGAGGAACAAGGTGTACGGCAGTCCTTGGTCGTCACCAACAACCCGAGTACGATCGACCAGAATCAACAACTCTTGGTCCGCTTCCCCAACCTCGGCACAAATGACGTCATTGTGCCCGGTACCGTGCACTTGGCCTTCTCGATTGCGATCAATTCATCCGAAGCGAACGCCACAGTGGTCGGGAATCTCGGACGCGCAGTAGTCAAGATAACCACGATCAGAATCAGCGGGAATGAGGTAATGTCCATCGACGACTGATGTGTTTCATTGCTATGGCGACTTATGGCTGACCAAAAACGAACGGCAGAATGCGGCCTACCAAGGCATCGGCAGCGAAAACATGCTTAAACTTCGAGTCGGAGGGAAGGACGCAAGTGACGACGATGCTGGAGAAAATGCCATCCCTCGCGCCTTTGGCAACCGGTTCCAACTCCCGCTAGACTTTGAGCTTCTAGATAGCCACATGCCATTCTACCAGAGTGCCTTGGCCGACCGACTGGAGTACGAACTGACGCTCAACGATTACGGCCGGGTCATCCAGACAACAGACAATGCCGACGCGATTTACACCATCGACAACATCAGCCTGGAGTTCGATATGGTCACCGAAGAGGAGCTCGCAAGACAGATCCGCACCCAGTTTGCCGGGGGCGTCTCCATTCTGTATGATCGCGTCCTCCGCCACCGAAAGTTTGTGAAGGACAAGTCTGAAACTCTCTGGAACATAAACCTGAACACGCCCGCGAGAGCAATGAAGGGCATCCTCATGCTCTTCAAGACTAAAGGAACCCGTGGAGGAGGAGGTCGGAATCCTTCTACAACCCGAAGATCAGCAAAGTAGAAGTCACAATAGAAGGGGTCCCCAATCAGCTGTAAGGCCAGGGCATGCGGGCGTACCAGCAGTGGGGCGAGGTCCAGAGGTTCTTCGCCAGCTCACCCCTTAAGAAGCGAGACCCTGAGGTGGCCAGGGTCGTAAAAGACTTAGGCCTGGCAGACGTCTCCCTGGAAGAGTTCTTGACGCACAAGCACACCTTCTGGCTTGACCTTCGGCCAAGCGACGATGACGAGCTCCATGGCAGTGGGAGGCGCGTTCTGAACGCCAGCGAGGGATTACGATACAGGTGACAAAAGAGAGAGAAGATCCTGGTGTGTGTTGAACGTATATCTATATGTGATCATGGAGGCAAAGCTGTACATCCAGAAAGGTAGATTTGTTAGCGCGCTTTATTGATGACGCCCACTGCGCGATTATCTGTGGGCAGGCGAACTGCGGCAAAACAGTCTTCGTGCTGGACCTGCTTGAGAGCCCTTTGCGCGGTTTCTTTCATCACATTGTGATCCTGTGCCCCACTCTTAAGCATAACGAGGCGTACCGGCGGCGATGGATGCAGTCTGACCCTGAGGTCTATTGTTTTGGCCCCGGCGAGCGGCTTAACGACTGTCTGAGAGCTTTCTACAGATTGTTCGAGGGGGAGCCCACCCTATACATCATCGATGATTGTAGCGCGTTGGAGGCGATGAAGAAGAAACAAAAAATGCTGTCATTCATGGCTTTCTCAGGCCGTCATGCAAAGCAAAGCGTCTGGGTCCTCACTCAGAAATACAACGCCGTCCTCAAAGACTTTCGCGAGCAGACAAGGTGGGTGGCTTTATTCCACTGCAAAGATCGGCACTCGTTCAACGAATGCCTGGAGGAGAACCACATCATCGAGGCCGAGAGCGAAAAGGCAGAGGTTCGACAGAAGCTCAAGAACAATTCGCATTCCTAGCTCCTGCTAATGACTGATACACCCGCCACATCTAAGATTATATATTAGACGTAGGTGCCCTTTTCCAATGAAGCATGGATACCGACGAGCTTATAATAGACGAGATTCTGGGCGCAGAGGAGGAGCCCAGCCGAAGTCAACAGCCCGGCCTAAGCCAACAGCCCGGCCGAAGCCAACAGCCCGACCCCAGCCAACAAGATGATGCACGGCAGCTCAGGGATAGGCTGGCGGCACTTGCGGTGGGTGGGCAGGCCAAGTGATATCTGGGAAAAGACGTAACAGCCGCTGAGATCGACGCCATGAGCGACGAAGACGTTGAAAGGCTGTACTCCCGGTACGAGGCTAAGCTCGGTGCGCGGATGGTTGACGGTCTCGGAGGTATGTTCTTGAGATCATATGTAAGGGCGGCCAGCTGGCTCCTACCTATCCCACCCGAGAATCGACCAATGCTCATGGCACAGCTCGCCACCGACCCATTTGTTGAACAGGCGCTTAGCAGTGCTAGCTGCTGGCTATACTACTGCTATGGTAAGTACTTAGCACCGTTAACCATGGTGCTGACCACTGCTGAGCACTGCTCATTTGAACACCACTGCTGTCCTAGAAATGAGTCGTATGATCCAGAGGAACATGAGTACAACGAACCCGGAAGGCCGGAAGGAAGGAGGGGGTGACAGCGGATTCTACGAATGACGGCCCTGCGAAGAATCCCCAAAAAGTCGCTCCGGGTCGAGCGGGTGCTGCAGCGAGAAAGGCCAAGGCTGAAAAGCTCAAGGACGAGCGTTATTAGGCGTTGCCAGCCTTGCAGTGCTAGTGTTGCTACGCGTGTGACGCAGCCGCTATACAGCACATGCACAAGGTGCAGATATTAAGTCACAAAAAGATATCACGCCGCAAGAAAAGAATCTCCATTTGAATACACGTCGCGTCCCTTTCTATATAGAGCAGCATGTCTACTCCACCCGGTGACGGAAAAGTGCTAGTCAACGCGGCCTACCACGCCGCTGTGGTCTCTCTCCTGGCTACTGGGTACGCTCGTCTCGGCAGGATGTTCCTGAAAGGAGCCCTCCCGAAGCTGGACTTAACACCCCGTGACGTCGGCATGGTCATTGCAGATGTAGGCCTGGCCATGTTTTCGAAGGAACTGCTAATTAAACAAGGGCTCCTTCCTCCCAATATAATCAAGTAGTAATGGCCTCCATCGCAATGATGATGGGCGGCGCCCTCGTAAACGCTTTGGCCTTCAGCGGGAGCAGCTATAAGTTTTCGATGCTGAGGAGTTCCGGTGTCGACGAAGAGCGGAGGCGCTATGACCGAGCTGTAGAGCAGCTCCAAGCCGCCCAGGAAAAAATGGGCCCAAAAGCGCACTGAGCGCTTGGACTGGATCAACGATGAACTCCGCCGCCAGGGCCATGTTGTTCCGGGATGTCGACGCTGCAATCCGTGAGTATTCTAGGGTCTCGGGCAAAACTCTTACACGCGATGCACGCGACGCGTTGCTGGGCACAGCTCTCCGATTTCTATGTGCCTAGTGAAGATCAAAAACACCACGAGATGACCTTCGTCATCCTGGGAATGTGTGTGGTTGGGGGTGTGAGTTACGGAATCGCAAAACTCACCAAGTATTCCGAACTGACTGTACCGGACTCACCATCGAGCTCCTCGCCGTATGGCAGGCACAATCTTAGTAGTGAGGTGGTTCTGCGCACGCAAATACGCCCCGACGATTAACATCTTTTTTCGTCGCAAATCTGTTAGAGGGCTGCTAGAATACCTTGATGACATGGCTAGTAAGGTGTCTGCTCGCCTGGCTAATATCTACTACAGCCCTCGTGGGTACTGCAAGGGCCGCGCGGCCATCCAGAAACTTGCCACTGCGGCTAAAGTCTCCGAAGATGTGGTCCGGGCATGGCTGGAAAAGCAGGCTATCTGGCAGATATACTTGCCCCGTCCCCGAAAAATACCGAGGCCTATGTTCGATGTTTCCACTCCGAACGACATCCACCAAGCCGATCTTCTATTTCTACCACATGATCGGAGAGGCCGAAAGCTGTATAAGTACGCGCTGACAGTTGTTGACAAGGAAGAGGAACCTCTGGCTGCTAAAGATTCCAAAGAAGTCGCTGATGCTCTCTCTCGCATTTACAAGCGGGGACCCCTGAGATGGACTAAGCTTCTCCAAGTTGACCCTGGGCGCGAGTTCATGGGTGCAGTGAGCCAACTGCTGGCCAAACACGATGTCACAGTCCGCCGAGACCGCGTGGATATCTACCGAAACCAAGGCATAGTGGAGCGTTTCAACCGTACTCTGGCTGAGCGGCTCTTTGGACATCAGTACGCCCAGGAGATGCGCCTCCCTCCCGAACATCGGTCTACTGAATGGGTGGCTCGGCTGCCCTCTGTTGTGGCTGCTCTGAATAACGAGACAACGAGACTGATCGGTAAAAAGCCGAAAGACGCCATCAAGGCACAAGAGGTGCCCCATAAGCCTTCCTCGACGGTTCCAGGTCGTCCCGTTGGACTTGATGAGCGGAAGATCCCCGAGGGTGTTGGTGTTCGTTATCTCTATCAGCCTGCTATGTAGATCATTACTTCCTCACCAGATTTGGCGGAATCCCAGTCGTACATTTTACTGTCATACAGACAGCGATTACACTGGCTTAATAACTTTATATTTATACTACGAGTCTATGCGTGTAGTAACCTACTACTCACCATGCCAGTCTCGAGATCACGTATGAGTAATTTACCTGGAGCACTACTTGAGGTGTAAAGTCGGAGTTTTCACAATTTAGCGTCACCCCACCGAATCCGGTGGTGGGTGTTGATGGACTGTTTCTTGGGGATTCCCTACGAGTGTAGCTGTTTAAAGACTGACGTTTGGTAGAGAATCTAGCTACTGACAACTTGTTAAAGTGTCACCTTGATTCCTGCCAGTGTTCATAGAGATCGAGACAACTGTGGACGAGATGATACTGAAGAGATGTGTTATTTATGTAACATGTACTGACTATTCCACCAATTTCGGTGTATTCTGTTTTTGTCCTAGCAGTCAATGCCTCAATCTCATATAACTACAGAGGCCTGTTTATGACCTTGGAAATCGGCTACATATGGAGATGTATATTATTAAATCTGAATTGAACATACCACCAATTATGCTGATAATTGTTTCATTATCTAGTTTATTATGCCGTGACTCCTTTTCACTATATTAGGAACTGGAAGACTATAGAAGCTTACCCTGCCTATCTGGTACCTCGAAGATGATAGAAGCACTGTATATAAACTGACAGCCAAAAGAAACTTTACAAAGAGTGCAAATCAATTTATTTTGCCAAAGCAAAAAACAGGATGACTGAAGTTTAACATATAGAAAAAAACAATGACTTTAGATATTGAAAGTCTTGAGTAACAACGGACAAAGCCGCCCTCAAATCAATTTACAAGTGAAAAAACAGAACAGGGGTAGAAAAATAACCATTCCATCTTGGTTAACAATGGGCAGCGTATACAAAGAGTTGATTATTTTTGAAACCAGTTAATATCAAAACCAATCAATATCGCGTGTGGTCACCCCTTGCCACGTTCGTTGGCGTCCAGGAAGTTCTGCACAACTCGAGCTGTATGGGGTCTGGCATTGTCATGATGGTAGAGGACACCATGTGGCTGCTGCTGAAGGCATGACAGGACATCAGGACGTAGAATTTCATCCACGTAACGTTGAGCTGTTAGGTTCCCGTAGATGATGACCAATGGTGTCCGTTCCTCTACACAAATCCAACTCCACACCATCACGCTGCCGGCACCAAATGGTACCACCTCCTGGACACATGACGCAGCCGTTCGTTCGCTTCTTCGATAGTAAACTAGTTGTCTGCCATCGGCTCGGAACAGGCAGAAGCGGCTTTCATCCGTGAAAACAACACGATGCCAACGGCGTACAATTCGAGCCCATCGCAACCTCTGGCGACGATGTTCGGCTGTCAACAACTGCCCTCTGAATGGTTGATGGGCCCTAATTCCGTCTGATTCAACATGACGTCACTGTCAGGAAGATAACTGATTGAAGATGACGTCATTGTCAGGAAGCGGTTCCTCAGGTGTAAGGTGCGCAGGTACCCATATTCTCTGGACGTAGTTACCCTAGGCCTGCCTCTTCTTGGCCTGTCCCATGTCTGCCCTGCCTGTCTGTAAGGTTGCATCAAGTTTGACACAGTTTGACACAGCCGAAGGTCCATGGATACCATACCCAGGGCCCTCTCGCATTGTTTTGGAGTCAATCGAGGCATTACTCTGGTGGTTTTTAGTCAGTGTGCAAGTCCAGCACATTGTGTGTAACGTTTTAATACACTTATTACATGTGCAATTACGGCCATGCATGGGTCACGTGATTTTTCAACTTTCTTTGTTGTCTCAAAACAAATTCGCGAGGGCGTACATGACGCTTATCGCACATGGGAATAGACTTCGTACAATGTTTTCCTACAATAATTTGGTATTAATTTCCTGAAAAGGCTGATTAAATTTAACTCACGGAGTTGTAAAGTTTCTTTTGGCCGTCAGTTTATATGTATTGAACTTATTCAAGCGTCTTCGTGTTTCTTTGTTTCATCTTGTGTAAAGCCTATCGCTGATCTGGGAGTTCAACAAGCCAGTTGTTTCACATCTTTACTCTCCGATAGTGGTACCCTTATACCACTGACTAAAAACACGTCTATCTTATATAGCCGCTAAATGCCGCAAATGATTGCGTATCTCCGGAAACAAATCAGTTTCACACTTGGCAAGACATGTATTTACCCAATTTAAATGACTCTTCTGCATAACGCTCTCCTATTCTTTGGCCAGGAAAACGAAATTTTATGCAATCATAGCAATAATTCACGTAGCGTATGCTTATGAGACACAACTGACTTAACAATGCACTTTTCTACAGGCCAGCGAAAATATTGCTGTTCCTGTCATCTCTATCAGCTGTTATAGTCTGGTGATTGCTTACTTCCGCTGTTCGAAAAACAGCTGTCAAGTTCAAATTTTTTGGATGAAGATGGCAAGCGTTTCTTGACATCCAGCATACTCTCGGAATTCAAAAACCAAGTGAGAGGTACTTCGATTACATCGGAACGTGTTTTGTAAACAAATTGGAATAAAAACGGTCATTACATCATCTGCAACCAAACCATCACAGCTATTCAAAACCAATTTTAAATTTCTGTAGGAATCTCTGTAAATCGACCGCCGACGTATGCATAGTTTCACAGTCGCCGCAGCTCGTAGATAGCCGCCTGCGTGAGATATTAAAATATGACAGAAGTATATACATATATGCATTTGTGTCATTTCTAATGTTCTCTTACATAATTCTGTATGAGGGTGTGAGAGTGTTCAGCTGGTCAGCGCAATCGTTGGATACGAAGGTGCGAGGGTAGCTTTACATGTCCGCTGTAGAGAAACGGAAAACAAAGCTGAAGCGTTCTTCTGAGACTGGCTATGTAAACGTTACTCAGGTTGAAAATGATAAACCGACATCACACACTGATTCAGAAAAAACCCACAGAAAAACCAGGTGAAAAATTCAGTCTGAACTGGACTATATTAAGGCTGAAATCCTGTCTATTAAGAAAACTCTCTCTAATGCGGTCACTATGAATTCAAGTCCAGCTCATGTTGGCTTCCTCTCTGGTCGTACGTGGGAAGGTTTGGCAGCAACCTGCGGATGGCTATGCCCGGTTTCCACCCACCATAATGCTGGCCGCCGTCATATAAGAGTAATATTCTTGAGTACGGCGTAAAACACAAATCAAATAAATAAATAAATATTAAGGAAACTATGAATGCTCGTAGTAGTTATAGGCAACAGCACACACAGAAAAGTGGTTGTTACAACTGCCGGAAATCAAGAATGAGTAACTGTAAACACTGTTGGTCGTGTGGGAGTGGTGGCCACTCCGGGTCCAGTGCCCAAGGCGACTGGGAAATGATCAGTGGGCTCTGTCAAGGGAAAGACAGCAGTCCAGGGACTATAAAGTGAACTCTCACAGAAGCCGCCTGCCGCAAATGTGTTTTATGTTGGCCACTGTGTGCACCCATCAAAGAGGGTTAAAGTTGCTAAATTGATTGGTAACAGGTGTATTGCTACATGTATCATTAATGACGATAAAACTAGTTTCTTACGGGATACAGGAGCTCAGGTTAGTTTGATATCTCATGACTGGGTAAAACAAAATTTACCAGGTACTGTTGTCAAACCTATCAGTGAATTGAGTGATGGTGATTTTCACATACAAGCTGCAAATGGTACTGTCATGCCATACGAAGGATGATTAGAACTTAAACTGAGTCTTGGTACTGTGAAAACAAGTAATTGTGTAATTGTGCCTGTTTTAGTTAGCCGAGAACAGTTGTCTAACCCTGTTAATGGATTTAATGTGATTTCACAATTTTTTGATACTGGTATGTGCAGCCTGAAAGATGCATTTCATGGTTTGAGCTCGATTGAAACAGTTGTCGGATGTATGCAGACTGAACATGAGGATTTGGGTGAAATCTGTAATCTGTCTGTAGGACAGAAAAATGTTTGTATTCCTAAAGGTAAAACTGTGCAAATTTATTGTCGAGTACACACTGGTCCAATAACCAAAACCATGCCTGTGTTGTTTGAACCTGACTCAGAGGTTAGATGGCCAGATGGAAGTAACATGAGTGATATTGTAGCTAAGTTACAATACCAGTTCACAACTCTAGTAATCATGATGTATTGCTACCTCATAGGACATTGCTAGGATGTTGGTATTTTGTAGATGCCATCTCCGCTGTGCAGCGGGATTCACTCAAAAGTACCAGTCAGTCCTGTGATCCTGGCGCTAGTTGAGAACCGCCAGTTGACTTAAGTCACTTGACACAAGATCAGCAAGATATTAGATGTGACCCAAGTTTGAAGATGACAATCAGGTTAAGGGACAACAAACCTGTGTCCAAAACTTACACCTCTATACCTCGAGCGTTGTACGAAGAGGTGAAAGCACATCTTCAAGACTTGCTAAATAAATGTTGAATATCCAAGTCGTATTAACCCTACTCGTCACCAGTTGTATGTGCGAGGAAGAAGTGTGGTGGACTACAGGGAGTTCAACAAGTTGCACATCGTCAACCCATGCCACGCATTCAGGACGCTGTCAACAGTCTGCAGGGTAGCTCAGTGTTTAGCCTGCTTGACCAAGGTAAAGCTTATCATCAAGGGTTCATGGACGACGCAAGTTAACACACCACTGCTTTCGTGAGGCCATGGGGGTTCTATGAATGGAACAGAATCCCCTTTGGATTAACCAATGGACCAGCGGCGTTCCAGCGATGTATGGAAGAGTGTCTGGAAGGACTGCGTGACGAAATCTCCCTTTCATATTTCGATGATGTGTTGGTGCACTGTAAAACGTTTGATGAAGAAGTACAAAAATGGTTCTCTGTCGTTACGGAATCAAGTTGCGCCCAGATAAACGTGAGATGTTTAAGAGGGACGTTCGGTACCTTGGAATGGTTGAGTCGGAAGACTGCTACAAAATAAATCTATCTGGTGTTGCGTTGAAGGATGTTAAACCCGTAAAGGACAGGTGTCCGAAAGTATATCCCAAACTTTTCGAAGGTCGTAAAGCCACTATACGGCCTGTTAAAGATTAATTCACCCTCATTCGAGAAGAAAGCAAAGGCCCGTGTGAAGAAGTCACACTGGACACTGACACTGGACAAATAATTGTATGGACCTTTTCATTCTGTTCAAAGATGCTTCCGGTGACGGACTTGGAGCTGTCCTATACCAGTACCAAGATGGAAGTCTTAGGGCGATTGGTTTTGGATCACGAACTTTTAGCCTGGCAGAACGGATCTATCATCTCCATTCAGGAAAACTTGAGTTCCTTGCTTTGATGAGTTGATGAGTTCACAGAGGAGTGTTCATTAGACACTGTTGATGCTGTGGTGAAGTCAGTTCTAGTTGAACTAGTAATCGGACTTCTGTGTTCTGTTAGCGTGGACTTTGGGGACAATACCCGTTCCCCAGGGGAAGATATTCCAAAGTTGTCAGCGTGTGATTTACAAACGGCTCAAGAGAAGGATAGCATTATCAGCAAGTTTCTACGCTTCAAACAGAGAGGGTTGGATAAACGTCCAAAAGACTGTGATTTGAGCTCTCCAAGGCTATGCGTAGAGAGTGGGAAAAATTGGAAGTCGATGCTGATGGGCTGCTGCTTCGGAAAACAACCACCCGAAATCAATTCATGTTGCCGCTTGAGTTTCGAGATCTCGTCTACCAACAGCTGCATAATGAGATGGAACATCTGGGACCAGAACGGGTAACAGACCTTACCGTGACCGATTTTATTGGCCACTGATGCAAAGTGATATAGAACGGTACTTCACCAAGACTTGTGAATGCGTCAAACAGAAGAAATCAAACATTCCAAGCTCCTCTTGGTACATTGACTGCAAGGTATCCGTTTAAAGTGATCTCAGTTGATTTTCTACACCTTGAGAAAAGTAAATGTGACTTTGAATACATCCTTGTTGTGGTTGACGGTTTTACCAGATTTGCTCAAGCCTATCCGACGAAGAACAAATCTGCAAAAACAATCGCTTCAAAGTTGTTTAATGAATTCTTCCTGAAATATGGATTTCCTACCCGAATACACTATGATCAGGGAAGTGAATTCGAGAATCACCTGTTTCGGGAGTTGTCCAGGATCACAGTCGCAAGTTCCCGCACGACCCCCACATCATCCCCAAGGGAACGGACAGGCTGATGCCAGAGGAACAAAAATCAAACTGGAAAGACTCACTAGCGAAGGTTATTCGTGCATACAATTGCACCCGCAGCGATGCGACAAGATTATCGACGTTCTTTTTGTTATTTGGTCGCTCACCGAGACTTCCTATTGACACCAGGTTTGCTTTATCGTCTGAAGTGGAATATGGGAATCACTCCGATTACGTTGCCCGTTGGAGGAAAGATCTTCACGATGCTTATGCTCGTGCTTCGAAGGCTTCCATGAAACAATCGAGGTACAACCAACAGAATCATTACAAGAAATTCTACGCCAGTCGTCTCGTTCCTGGTGATCGCGTGCTAGTTCGTAGCCTGACCCCAATGGGGGACCTGGGAACTCCGAGCCCACTGGGAACACAAAATCACGACAACATAGAGAAAACTCTGTCCATGAAGGAATACCGCATCGAAATATGCTGATGCCTTGTGACAGTCTTCTTTTGGAGTCTTCCAAAACAGCTGAACCAAAGAAGACAAAGACCAGCAAGGTTACAAGAAAATGCACTACAACCAGTGACATCGAGCCTAGCTCTGTGCGAGAGTATCATCAGATGACAGTGCATCGTCTGACAGTGATGACGCGAGTTCTGGTGAACCGAGCAGCCGATACCCACATCGCAAAAGGAGACCACCAACAATGTTGACCTATCCAAGTCTTGGTCAACCCTAGCGACAACCGTGGGGAGCTACGCTGAATAGTTTAATGGACCCTTGTCATTTCGTGAGTGTTCCCAGATTCAGTATTCCCAGATTCAGATTCTAGAGGTATTTCTCTCATCCACAGGTAAAATCCTTTGTCACCGTACATGTCAGTCATATTATAAGTAGCCAAAGTAACTTTTTGCATGATCATTACCGCAGATGTCACCCTAGTTGACAGTACTATTGTATTACATCATTACTGGGTACTCCCACTGCGTGTGAGCAGTCGGAAACGCATTGCATAATTCTTGTTGTAACGGATTTCTACTAAGGATATGATTCGTGACTTTCTCTTGTTCAGGTATCTGAGATAGCTAACCATTTCATCTATGTAACTCAAAAAACTATACAAAGTCAATAGAAAGCATGTTTATTGTTTAATCGACTTGTTATAATTCTGTATGCAAATGACTGGCCCACAGACAAGTTACGGAGAGTCGAAGCAGATATTTAAACATGGACTGTTGGCAAAGCTTTTACAATCCGCGTACATAAGGAGTAAAACTGAAAGAGTAAATGCAGCTTTGGATGTCCGTTGTAGTGCGCCCATCCATGCTGCCACCTCACGTTGATTGTACAGCTGAACCAAGAGGTATTTCTCTCAGTCACAGGTGTCGTCAATAAAGCATGATGCACCTGATATACCGAGTCCTTGCAGTCCGTGTACTCTACCCGCCGCCTTACATGACCGGGAATCGAACCTGGGTTGTCCCTGCCTTAACCAGAAACCCAAACCTTTAGACTTTCACAGCTTACAAACAGTGTATTCTTGTTTCGCATTTTCTCCCTCACTTGACATCTTCATGACTTCTGACACAAACAAATGGAATTACATTCCTATAGAGTATAGCCCTGTCTGCTTACAATTCTATTGAACCGTTGATTAAAAACATGTCTGTCTTATACAGCCACCAAATGCTGCAAATGATTGCATAACTCTGGAAACAAATTAGTTTAATACCTTGGCAAGACAAGTATCTACCTTGGCTGGATTTAAATGACCGTTCTACACTATGCCGTCCTATTTTTTGGCAAGCAAAACAAATTATTTCATACAAACAGAGCAATAAGTCAGATAACGTATGCTTATGAGATATAACTTACTTATCAATGCTGTTCGAAAAACAGCTGTCAAGTTCAAAATTTATAGAAGAAGCTGACAATTGTTTTTTTGACATCCAACACATTGTCAGAATTTTTTTAAAAAGCGGGAAGTACTCATTGTTACGTCTTTTTTGACCGAGCTGGAATAAAAACGGTCATCACATCGTCAGCAACCAAAAAAAAAAAACAAGTACAGCTATTCAAAACAGACCGTAATTTTTCCTGACTAGGATTCGAACCTGGGTTGCCACAACGAGAAGCCCTAACCACTAGACTATCACGGCTAACAAGCCTTTTGTCCTCGTTTCGCATTTTCTCCCTCATTTGACAACTTCATGACTTCTGACACAAACAAAACACGTTGCGTTCCTTTAAAAGTCCTGTCCTGTCTGCTTAAAATTCTGTTGGGCCATTGATTAGAAATACCTCTATCTTATACAGCCGCCAATTGATGGAATGATTGCATAACTGCGGAAACAAATTAGTGTCATACCTTGGCAAGACAAGTATCTACCTTGGCTGAATTTAAATGACCTTTCTACATTACGCTTTCCTATTTTTTGGCAAGCAGAACAAATTATTTTATGAGATTTTTTTTGGCAATGAGTCACATATTGAATGTTTGAGATACACAAATTTCTTATCAATGCATGTTTCTATAGGCCAATGAAAATATTTATGTTCCCGTAAGCTCGATCAGATGTTATAAAGTCTGGTGATCCCTCACTTCGACTGTTCGGAAAACAGTTGTTGAGTTCAAAATTTTTAGAAGAAGCCGGCAATTTTTTCTTACCATACAAAATAAAATCTCAGAATTTAATAACCAAACCACCCAATCATTTATAGAGGGACAATTGATGACGTATCTCATTGAAATCTCATTGAAATTCACGTGACCACGAGAACGGGCACCTCAGTTCCATCTGATTTCTGCCAAGTTTGAGTGAGGGTTTGGCTACATTTATACCAGGATTGGCTTTCCTGAAATTTGCCAATCTTCCTGCAGTATACGTTATACTCATATGACTTGCAACTGACCGAGAGGTTAAGTTACTGCCGTCACCTGTTTGTCTGTCACTATCGCTTGCAGACGCGCTGCCAATGCTCTTGATAGGTGTGGACCATGTCTGAATATGAACAAGTTTTGTCGATGCACCGACACAGATGCTATTGCGTGTTTCGTAACCGTGCAGAAGAAAACCCATTTTCATTCTGTCTATAACGGAGCCATAAAAACCTGATCAACACAAAAGTTCATTAGCAGTGACCAGCATTCGAACCCGGGTTGTCTTGGCCACAACGAGAAGTCCTTTTTTCAGTCTTTTACATGAAACAATACACAATATCACATAGCAGGTACAACGTTAGTCCGCATACACTGACTGTTCGTTGAGGAATATTTGGATACGTCATATTCATGGCTGCTCAACCAACAATGTTTTCTCAAAGGTGTGGAACAGGTGGAGACCAGACTAGCCACTCCACTTACCGCCAGCTGGTCAAATCCATATCGTAACATGAGCCCTTCCAATGGCCACAGTTTTTTGTAATCAAAATACCACAGTGCATTTGCTGTGACAAGAGTTCGAATCTGATCTGTCTCGTAAAGAACGAGAAGTCCTAACCACTATACTATCACGGCCTACAAACAGCGTAATGTCCTTTCGCATTTTCTCCCTCAATTCACATTTGATGCCTAGGATTGCATAACTTTGGAAATAATTGAGCGTCGTATCTGTACAAGATATGTTTCCACTTAGGTTTGTCTTAAATGGTTTTGCTAACTTACGCCCTGCAAATCTATTGCAAACCTTCACGGGCAAAAAAAATCGTGGGCATGTTTAAAGCTGCCCTTAACTTAACCAAACTGGGATCCAAAAACAAATTAAAGACCCACTTCCATATACAAGTCCATTGCAGAGTTGGTAACTTTATCATAATATTGGGTAACTTGCAGGTAGATTTCACATCGTCAGCGACGGACCCATTAAAGCTACGGTGATCAAAATACAAAACAAAATTTGCCGTGATTGTCACGGCCTACGTTAACTTTAAACTGATCGTATGTGGGAAGTCTTGTCAGCAACCCGCGGACGATTGAGGTCTTCTGCGTGCACCAATCCACTAAATAAACATTTAACAAACGCTACACTTTTAAATTTGTACGTCGAATTATATAACATATCAACAAAAATTCTCTCAACAATGTGATCTGTGAATGCTCCATTCCAATCTGTTTCGATCTTATTAAAGGCGACTTATGACAGAGTCCAGAGCCCAGTTTCACAAAGACGTCTTACATGTACGATAATCGCACGTATAGGACAATGGTATACGGTAATATATAGTGACGTACAAAATATCAGGCAACAAATGTACGATTAAAATTGTGGTACGCGGCTTCGTGAAACTGGTCCTAGAACTTATTACATTGATGAACCCATTGCAGTTCAAAGTGGCAAAAGTACACATAACAATAAGGAAAGATGAACATACCGCCATGCATGGTGATAATGGCGAAAGCAAATGTGATTGTGTCAGTAAAATTCTTGTTCTTCTTGTATGGAGCCATTCTTCACGCCTTCGATAAATTCGGATGTGGTTTAGTTGTGTTGCCCTCTTCGTGTGTTTACTGCTAATGTAATCCATGGAAAGCTTAAGTATTACATGATCTGCAGTTGTTGGTCTATATAAAAAATGAAATGGGGCACACGAATAAAAAAATACCTTTAACTTGATTATCACGAATGACACGAAACTATCTATAGCCGTTAGCTGTGCTTATAAACGCCATGGCGTACGGCAAGTGATTCACAT
The DNA here is from genome assembly GCF_032854445.1 of Liolophura sinensis. Classification (NCBI taxonomy): domain Eukaryota; kingdom Metazoa; phylum Mollusca; class Polyplacophora; order Chitonida; family Chitonidae; genus Liolophura; species Liolophura sinensis. Next base: position 19,873,039 of record NC_088306.1, read on the forward strand.
CTGGTTTAAGAGCAGCGCACACTTATAGATGTTGTTCCATCCTGATTTTTCGTCAGCGTTTCTACATTCATTTCACGGAGTTTTGATTTGACCGTCCTGAACACAACCAGACAATTGACTGCATGAATTGCACAATCTAGTCATCGAGTCATCGATTTGTGATGAATACGCCACCATTTCAAAAAATTCGTACCGTACCCTTTCGGTCCACAAATATATTCTATCTCTGTAATCACTTTTCTCGCCTCTTCTAGTTATTTCCAGACTCCACTATAAAATACGATATCCTAGTAAAGCTTTCCCCTAGATTCCTTGGGCCACCATGCCCTTTATCACTGACGTCGCATGATCGAATCTAGCTTCCGCTATATTGGTGGCGCCCTTAAGTCAGTCAATCCGGTTTCTTATACCTATAAACCTATCCACCGCCTTTTGAGCCATGTATATAGCATTTAAGTTAAAAATTCTCGGACAGCTTCGGTGGCCTAATGGTAAGATTGTCCGCCTCGAAGACTTTAAAAATGGTGCGTGTACTTCTTACTTCCTCGCTTGGCACTCAGCACTGAGAGATTATTGCAAGGAAGCCGAACTGGTTGGCCCGGTGTCGGTATTATATGACTGGGTGGGGTGTCATGCCTGATGTCTTGGGTATTATACTTCAGTGGAGCACCACTTTGGCGGCATGGACTCACAATAATCAATATCATAAAATTTTGAGCGTATTTATTCCTACACTGAACGTCAAGTGTGCATTTCTTTAATAGAGATCAGTGGAACTCGCTGAGGTAGTTAGCGTGCCAGCGTCACGCAATACATGACTCGGGAGCGTCTCAACAAGATGGTCACTTTGAGTTTATGTCCAGCTTACTCTAGCTTCCCCTCCGTAGTAGGAAGGTCAACAGCAACCTGCGGGTGGGCGAGGGATTTTTAATTCAAGACATGCATATAGAGTGTAGCTTTAGTATTTTAATGCGTCGCCTTGATTATTGCCCGGTTCAGCCTTCTTTCGTAACAAAGTTTATTCTTGTTCACAATTAAAAGTCTTAATTTGGATTTAAAAATTAACTAATTTTCTTTTAATCGTTGATTTAACCCAGGCCTATATTCGATCCATTGGTGGTTTGGTGATTCATAACGGAACGCACGTGTGACGCCATCGCCAGGTCTATGTGAGTAGAGCCCGTGAATAAACCAGGGGTATGAAAAATCTCCAGACCTATTAATGTTACAGTTAAAACAACGACGGCTGCGTTCGAACCTGCTAGCTCATCGTGAAGCCTAAACATGGGGGCCTTACATGTAGCTTCAGCCTGATTAAAACCAGATCGTAAATGGTATGTTTAGGGCGATCGTTTGGCTAAAAAAGTTGTTAATGAAATGATGCTGGGGGCCTACATGGGCCTATATACGATCTGATTTTAATCAGATTGATGAAGCTTAGGCCTTCGATCGTCGGCGACCCGATACTAAAGTCTGGTCGAAGAGCTCGCCATTTTTGACTCACTGGTGCACGTACCGTGCCATCATATTTTCAGGTAAATGCCAAGGCGAATTGGCACCTTAATAAGGTATGCAGTTACCTGTAGGCCTGCAATCGCCTAAAATAGGATATGTGTGTCAAGCATGGCCTATCCACAGTAGGCCTACGTATTTAGTTGATCTGATCGTTGATTAAAACCCCAAGCTAAAATCAAAACAGCACAAAAGTTATGTCTTAACTGTATATGCCTATTGCGAAATTTCATTCAACTTCTTTGTCTTAAATTATCTAGTCTGGCTAGAAATGTAATGTCAAATATGTAGATCCATTATAATATCTAACTATTTTACCTCCTTGTCCACAGGCTACCTCGGCTTACATACGGTGAAAAATACTGAGGCGCGGCTGAGAATGCCTGGTCGACTCTGAACGGACACGACGCACAGGAAGAAAACACGAACACGATGGTAAAGTCATGAGCGAGGACGCCTGTGACTTTACTGCTCTTATCAGACAGAAGTATTTTCAACAGTTACTTCAAAGGGCTATGGGAGAGAGGAGCGCTTTAATTTGGTGAAACTTTGGCGTGTCGTAACAGAATGGCGGTAAATGAAGTACCTGTATGGTGTTTACTTGTTTCTTTGCACCCGGTGAAGTTTTGACAGAAGTTCTGCAACAACAACAACAACAACCTTTTTTGTGCGCCTCAATTATGTTGCGGCTCCTCATAGTTAATTTGTTCGTGTAACATATAACCATTTAGTTGTTCTATTCATTGATCATGTGGTGTGATAAAATTGATAAAGAGGCAGGAGTATAGGAGATATCAGAGGTCAATAAACCACTGTAAGCACACTTACAGTTGCAGCTTACAGTGTCATTTGCGCGATTCTGATTTATTTTACATCCTGTTGCGAACTTTTATAGGCAAAGATAAGACAGTTTGGATTTAGCCTGTTTTACCTTTCAAATTCTGGTGTGATTTACGATGCGACTGCTATGCCATTCATATTGTCGAGCATCAGTGTTCTTCAAAATGAGTAGAAATTGATCAGTAACACAGGGCTAAGTTAAGTGGGCAAAAGGAGCGTACTTAGTCCTAAACTGAGCGTCAAGTGTGTATTTCTGTAATTGAGGTCAGAGGAACTTGCTGAGTTAGTTAGCGTGATGCAACATATGACTTGGGACTCTCACCAAAGCGGTCACTGTGAGTTCATGTCCAGCTTACTTTGGCTTCCTCTCCAGTCTTACATTGTAAGTGGGAAGTGGTTAAAGGTGTTTGCCTGTCAGTCATTTCAAACACAAAGAGGTGCAGATTCAAAACTGGCACCCTAATGTTCATTGAACAAAATTTGTCCTCCATCAATATTGCTTGCATATCTGTGAGTCAGGTGTTGAAAAGTTGGTCAGTAACTTGACACGTGTATTCTAGCGATTGATATCGTTAAGCAGCCCCTGCAGTATAAGGCTACATTACAGTAGATTCATATGTGATTTATATATTACATATATATTATGCCATATGTCTTCGGGCATTTTTGGTGGCCTAATGGGTAGAGGGTCCACTTCAAAATTAGAAGACCCCAGGATTAATCCCAGGAAAGGTCATACCAAAGACTTTAAAAATGGTACTAGCAGCAGCCATGCTTGGCCCTTAGCATTGAGAGGTTAGAGCAAGCAAACATGACTGGTTGGCGGCTGACCGCTTGTCAGTTTCATGTGACTGGGTTGGGTGTCATATCTGGTGTTTTCAGCATGATACTTCAGTGGTGGCAGCATTTTGACCGCATGGACTCATCCTGCCACAAGAACACACAATATCTGTACACACACCTAATGATGAAAAAACATTAAACACCAAGCAGACATTTAGATAATACATACATACATATTATGTCTTTGAATCTTTCGTTCATTGCCTTATGGGGTATAAACTAGTAAAAGCACACCAATTCAAACACTTACTATTCATCTGCCATAATAAAATTAGTATATATTCGTAGTAGGCTAAGTTGGAACTTGCCTCAGATTGTGGCAAAAAGAAAACTCCTGTCTTCAATTCAATTTAAAACTGAATCCATTTAAAAAGAACAAACCTATTAACCTGTGCATTATGAAAACTTAACAGAGTCAAGGTTGTTTTAGAGTGGTTATTTGCACACAGTCAGACACTGGTGCAGAAAATTTGGCATAACTTGTTAATAGGCATATAAACATTTCAGCAGCATCAGCTGTATGTGAAGCTATAGTTAGTCTGTTTTGTATTTTTCAAAAACCCTTGAGTCCCATCAGCTATGTCTTTTATCCGAAAAATTCTGCCAAACGTTGGCTCGAAGCCGTGGCCATAAAAACTAACTGCAGAATTTAAAACGGGTGAACATCACAGTTAAGTCATTCGTTCATTTTCTCAACACTTTCATGAGGTCAGGGGTGATGTTGATAGCCACCTGTCCTTGGGTGGGTTTGTCTTGTTTGCGTGTGTGGCTTTATCTTGTTTGTGTGTGTGGCTTTATCTTGTTTGCGTGTGTGGCTTTATCTTGTTTGCGTGTGTGGCTTTATCTTGTTTGCGCGTGTGGCTTTATCTTGTTTGCGTGTGTGGCTTTATCTTGTTTGCGTGTGTGGCTTTATATTCTTGTGAACAAGATATCTCCAACGCTGGAAAGTGGTATTCAACATTTGCAAAGATCTGTGAGAGCCACAGAGTTGTGCAGGTAGAAGTAGCAGATTACAAAAGGCCTGCTAGTGGCAGTTTGATGACAGCCATCTACTTCCTGTATGTTTTTACAAAGTGCCCAATGAATGTGTTCGTAGAAATGCATTCATGGATACATGTTCATGTTCAGGCTGTACGTGGGACGGTCTGTGGATGGTCAAGGCTTTCCCCTGGGGTGAAACCCGGTTTCCTCCCACCATAATGCTTGCCGCCATCATATAGGTGAAATATTCTTGAGTAAGGCATAAAACACCAACCAAATTAATAAGTAAACATGTACATGTAAGCGTTAACATATGTAATAATCAGGCAATTTTCCATTTGAGCATTACATTGTGACCAAATCTGAACTCTACCCAAAACTTGTATATCTGAGTATATTTCTCAATATGTTCCTATTAACTGCAAAAGATGGGGGGATGTTGTTGACATGTGTTTTGTAAACACCTAGGGCAGCCTGTAGTTTATTTACAAGCTTACATACTCAATCTCTATTTATTTATATTAGTTTTTCTTTCTTTTTTTTTTTTTTTTTTGAAAGGACAAAGAAAACACTGAAACCAAGATGGAGGAAAGTGCTCCAAAAAGTCCAGCTTCCAAGGTGAATATGAAATAATAATTTTATTCCGAAATTCTTTAGATCATGTTTATTTGAATGAAAACTCACACCTGGCCCACACTCTGCGTTCGCCAGGCCTTGGTGACAGTTTTATGAGGGACGACAGTGCTCCTGTGGTTGTTTGCACAGATGTGAGAAAGGTTGCCAGTAATTTATAAAAGGTCAATGCAATCCAGTCTTCTCCACTCATAAAACTGACTGCCATGGTAGAAGTGAAAAACTATTGACTATCTCCTTATTAAAGCTACAGCATTAATGATGTGCGTTCATTGTAATGGTGATAAGAGTGAAAAATCTAGATTTTCTGCATAGATGTTTTACAGGCAGATTTTGATCATTGCAGTGCTACTCAGCATAATTCAAGTACATTATTATGTAGTGTAGCTTGTAATATACTGTGGCCTCCTGACTGGGTGGGGTATTAATCCTGCCTAGTCAGGTGTCTGTACTAACATGCCATTGAGGTAGCACTCAAAATTTATTTATTTATTATTTTATAAATAAAAAATTTGTGAGTTCAAGTCCAGCTCATGCTGGCTCCCTGTCCATAAGTGGAAAGGTATGCCAGCAACCTGCAGGTGGTTGTGGGTTTCCCCCGGGCTCTGTCCGGTTCCCACCCACCATAATGGTGGCCATTGTATACGTGAAATATTCTTGAGTACGGCGTAAAACACCAGTCAAATAAATAAATAAATAAATTATTTGCTTAGTGTTTTCGCTGTAGTCAAGAATATTTCACTTCTATAACAGTGACCAGCTTTATGTTGGGAAGAAACGGGGCAGAGCCCTAGGGAACCCACTACCATCCGCAGGTTGTTGACAGACCTTCCCGCATACATTTACAACAGGTGAGGAAGTCAGCATAAGCTGGACTTGAACTCGCAGCGATTGCATTGATGAGAGGCTCCTGGATCATTGCACAACTCTGGCATGCTAACCACAAGGCCACGGAGGCCCCTGTAAGTTAATACATGTGTGTTGATATTAGGCCTTGTTTGCTACAGTGAGATACCATTGGTATGTGAAGTTCGTACCCACAACCAGTGACGATCTGCAGTACTTGGCCTGTCAGACACCATCAGTATTCTCATATGAGTCTCTCCAATCAATACCACAGTGCTTTCTCTGATCGAATAGCAATATCAGTGATAGCTTTATGCTTCTAGCATTTTATGCAATTAGAGCTTCTTGGGTGTGGCCAATACATATATGTATATATCTATCCATGTTGTGCTTTAAACACATGTTGGCCATAACTTGTATTGCCATTTTATCAAAGGATACAATTTGAATTTTATCCGTTGTACATGTACATCAAATACAGATGTGTGCATGACGGACATTTACCTGTACGTACATGGACATAATGTACAGATGTGTGCATGACGGACATTTACCTGTACGTACATGTACATCCAATACAGATGTGTGCATGACGGACATTTACCTGTACGTACATGCACATCCAATACAGATGTGTGCATGACGGACATTTACCTGTACGTACATGGACATCCAATACAGATGTGTGCATGACGGACATTTACCTGTACGTACATGTACATCCAGTACAGATGTGTGCATGACAGACATTTACTTGTATGTACGTGTACATCCAATACAGATGTGTGCATGACGGACATTTTCCTGTACGTACATGGACATAATGTACAGATGTGTGCATGACGGACATTTACCTGTACGTACATGCACATCCAATACAGATGTGTGCATGACAGACATTTACCTGTAGGTACATGTACATTATATGTAGATGTGTGCATGACGGACATTTACCTGTATGTACATGTACATCCAATACAGATGTGTGCATGACGGACATTTACCTGTACGTACATGCACATCCAATACAGATGTGTGCATGACGGACATTTACCTGTACGTACATGCACATCCAATACAGATGTGTGCATGACGGACATTTACCTGTACGTACATGCACATCCAATACAGATGTGTGCATGACGGACATTTACCTGTACGTATATGCACATCCAATACAGATGTGTGCATGACGGACATTTACCTGTACGTACATGCACATCCAATACAGATGTGTGCATGACGGACATTTACCTGTACGTACATGCACATCCAATACAGATGTGTGCATGATAGACATTTACCTGTACGTACATGCACATCCAATACAGATGTGTGCATGACGGACATTTACCTGTACGTACATGCACATCCAATACAGATGTGTGCATGATAGACATTTACCTGTACGTACATGCACATCCAATACAGATGTGTGCATGACGGACATTTACCTGTACGTACATGCACATCCAATACAGATGTGTGCATGACGGACATTTACCTGTACGTACATGGACATAATGTACAGATGTGTGCATGACAGACATTTACCTGTACGTACAAGGACATATACATGAAATACTGATGCTTGCATGACGGACATTTACCTGTACGTACATGTACATCCAATACAGATGTGTGCATGACGGACATTTACCTGTACGTACATGTATATCCAATACAGATGTGTGCATGACAGACATTTACCTGTACGTACATGTACATCCAATACAGATGTGTGCATGACGGACATTTACCTGTACGTACATGTACATCCAATACAGATGTGTGCATGACGGACATTTACCTGTACGTACATGGACATAATGTACAGATGTGTGCATGACGGACATTTACCTGTACGTACATGTACATCCAATACAGATGTGTGCATGACGGACATTTACCTGTACGTACATGTACATCCAATACAGATGTGTGCATGACGGACATTTACCTGTACGTACATGGACATAATGTACAGATGTGTGCATGACGGACATTTACCTGTACGTACATGCACATCCAATACAGATGTGTGCATGACGGACATTTACCTGTACGTACATGGACATAATGTACAGATGTGTGCATGACAGACATTTACCTGTAGGTACATGTACATTATATGTAGATGTGTGCATGACGGACATTTACCTGTATGTACATGGACATCCAATACAGATGTGTGCATGACAGACATTTACCTGTAGGTACATGTACATTATATGTAGATGTGTGCATGACGGACATTTACCCGTATGTACATGTACATTATATGTAGATGTGTGCATGACGGACATTTACCTGTATGTACATGTACATCCAATACAGATGTGTGCATGACGGACATTTACCTGTATGTACATGTACATCCAATACAGATGTGTGCATGACGGACATTTACCTGTACGTACATGCACATCCAATACAGATGTGTGCATGACGGACATTTACCTGTACGTACATGCACATCCAATACAGATGTGTGCATGACGGACATTTACCTGTACGTACATGGACATAATGTACAGATGTGTGCATGACGGACATTTACCTGTATGTACGTGTACATCCAATACAGATGTGTGCATGACAGACATTTACCTGTAGGTACATGTACATTATATGTAGATGTGTGCATGACGGACATTTACCTGTACGTACATGCACATCCAATACAGATGTGTGCATGACGGACATTTACCTGTACGTACATGTACATCCAGTACAGATGTGTGCATGACGGACATTTACCTGTATGTACATGGACATAATGTACAGATGTGTGCATGACGGACATTTACCTGTACGTACATGCATATCCAATACAGATGTGTGCATGACAGACATTTACCTGTACGTACATGTACGAGGTAGGAGGCAAAGATACATGTGTTTGCTAATCAAGCATATTGACCTACCCTAAATGACCTCAAAGTTCGTCTACGACTAAGTTGCTCATTTTTCCAGATTCTGGGAGTTGCATTGATTTTAGGAATGTGCATTGAGAGTTGTTTGGAAGGTAGGACGATATCCTACTGAGAAAATGTAAACTTTAGCACCAAAACATTATTTGACATTATTTGCCTCCAGAAATGCTCTTTTGTGATTGAATTTTTAGGTCAGTTAGGGTGTGTTTAGATTAGTAGTACTCCTCATTGCTAATTACAAAAGATACACATACATCCAGCCCATTTGCAAAGACAACATGCAACTCATGAAAGCTAATATTAATTACATAGCCAATCGTCTAACGCCACCACAGGGTATGTATGTATGTGTATGAGACAAACTTGTATTTTACATTTATCGTGATCACTGTCTGATTTAGGGTGTATGGAGCCTGTGATGTTTGTGTCAGTACATACAAATGCCCTGAAGGTTCAGTGTGTACATTATCTTTATTACACTGGGTTCCATTGAACGAGCCTTTCATTATTCAACAACTGGTGGCAGAGTAACAGTTAACGAGGGTCGTCTGCTAATTGACCAGCTGTTACATGCATGCCATGTGCACATCAATCTGGTTATTGGAAGTGCCTAAGAAGATGACGTATATCTTTTTGACACATACTGTAGCATTCATTATGCATGTAGCTCAGTCGGTTAGCGCGCTAGCGCAGCGTAATGACCCAGGAGCCTCTCACCAATGCGGTCACTGTGAGTTCAAGTCCGGCTTATGCTGGCTTCCTCTCTGGCCGTACGTGGGAATTTCTGCCAGCAACCTTCGGATGGTCGTGGGTTTCCCCCAGGCTCTGCCCGGTTTCCACCCACCATAATGCTGGCTGCTGTCTTCTAAGTGAAGTATTCTTGAGTACGGCGTAAAACACCAATCAAATAAATAAATAAATAAATTATGCATGTAAGAACTGTGTAACTCATGAAGCCTTAATATCACTAAAGCCATATGTTCACCCCACCCCAAACATCCTCCATAATACCTGTGATTAGATGTCAATATAGCAGTTAACAATAAAGTGAAAAATAAAATAACAAATCAGTTAATTAGGACATACTTTCATCTACCAAACTACATGTATACAGACAAAAATCCTAAGGTGGCTGTGTTGTAAGTTTGGCAGGGTTATAAATAAATGTTAAGGTATTAAGCTAATCTAGTTTCATTCAGTTTTAATATTATGATACATGGAACCACAGAGATTGATGATGAATGAGAAAAGCATCTGTAGTGCCTAGGTAGTTTTATGGTCACAAACTTACCAGGTCCAAATATGTTTTGAGTACTTGTATTTATTTTGATATCTTTTCCAATGAACTCAATGCATGAACAAGTCTGGCAGATTTACATGTAAATGTTTGTGAAGTATGGGAGACAAACATGAAAATTGACATTAAAGACATTGACATGGCTGTTTTAGTTTGTCTAAAAACAACCTGGCAGAAAATTTGATAGAAATAGGAGCATTGGTCAAAGTAAGAGACTTGCTCACAGTTTTACTTCAGCAGCAACTTTTACTCTTGGTTACAGCCTAATAAACACCCTCATCAATGATGCAATTCAAAATGTTAATATACATGTAGTATATATTTTGTTTTCTGGTTTTCAGCTGGATAATTTATCACGAGAAGACCTCGTTAAATTTGTAAAGAAGCAGACTTTGATGCTGCAGAAAACTCGAGCAAAATGTGATGGTGAGTTTATGTTGAATTTCATGTAGGATATTAAGGCGACTTTCACAAAACTTTGTAAGTCCTATTTTTCGTAATTATTTTCTTAAAAGACTTTGTCTGGGTTATAATGGCCTAAGGCAACGTCAGTAATACGAGAAAAGTTACGAAAAATTGATTTACGAAGTTTTGTGAATGTGGCCTCAGGCCTGGGCATGAGGTGTGAATGATAAATCACTCTCACAGGGTCTTGTGTAAGGTCAAATAGACAGGAGATTTACTCTCCTGGATTAATTGATTATTAATATGTCAATATATGAAAATGTTTGAATTACTTGTTAACTGCTCACCTAAATTGGCATATAGGAGAGTGGAAAACTGCTGGTCAGCTACATATGTTTGCTCACAGCAGTGCTGGTTTCCTCCCACCATAATGCGGGCCGCTGCTGTATAAGTGAGATATCCTTGAGTATGGCGTAAAACACCAATCAAATAAATTAATAAATCACTGCAATACCAATGTATTACTTATAGCTTTAGATGTACATTGTATACCTTTTTTTATGGCTAAACAAAATTTAAGGAAAGATTAAATAAATAGATTTAGATTTTTCTGTTACACAATTAACTATGCCCACCAGTGTTAAGTTATACCCTAATCGTTTGTTGGGTTTTTTTTTTAATATCTCATTATAGTGTTTGAAATGTCAGAGTTATTTTATTTTATTTTTTTTTTTTTTTGTTCTCGGGGCATTAGATTACGTAATACTCAAATTAGCAATGCTGAATTTGCAAATAATTGCGGGCAGATTAAAACCAAATTGGTGTCAAGGCCGTTCTTTTATAAAGCAGAAAGCGTACAAAACTTTTCACAGGGATTCAATTGGGGAGGGGAAAGTTGGATGGCAAGCGGGCAGTTTCTTTACAAATTGCCGATGCATTGCTGACTGTTCAGCAAAGCTGTGGGCATACTGATCGCATAGGTTTGACTTAACGTTACTCTGTATGCACCATATCCAGTACATGTAGGTCACATGTACTGTCCTGGATTAGGATTAAAGTATCTGATCAGTTGTATGACAGCCATCAGCTGGCACGGCTGGTGGCTTTTTACTCAGATTATCTGCTGAATCAACTGACTGTCGTACATGTAGTTGTACAGTAATTTGTCACCTGCGGTAGCGAAATTCACAAACAAAAATTATGTTTTGCAGAGACATTTAAGTGAATAAGCGACACTCTGTTTGAAGAGATAGAAATACTTGAATATATGCGTTGTTCACAGTGTACATACTGCATGTAGTACAACAACCATGTTTAAGTTACTCAGGCATTACTTGTACACTACATGTATGCTACATGTTCGTTGCATGTTTGCTACATCTACACTACATGTACATCTCCAAATGCTTGAATCAACCATGCACATTACTGTAGGGCTGTAGATTTTGGTCAGTTTTAATATGAATCTGACTGCCCCTGTGTCTTTTGATCCTCAGACTGGTACAGGGCCTTCAGTGACCCAGGAGCCATTGAACAACGTGATACATGACAGTTAAAGTCTGACTCATGGGCTGCCCGGTTTCCTCCATCCATAATGTTGGCCGCTGTTGTATAAGTGAAATAGTATCAGTCATCCTGAAATCATTACGGTTTCATGTATGCATGAACTTGTATATAAGGAAAATGTCCTTGTAAACCAGTGTTAATCCACACATATCAACTTAAATGTGTAGCTTTAATAGGTAATTTTCAAGCAAAGCATATACAGTATCATATAATACGCAAAGTAACTTTGTTTTCTTCATTAGTTTATGTTTGTTTGTCATGATCAAATGGCAAAGTTGTTCAGTTGTTCCAAAGTGTATAGTACATGTGTAGCAGTATTAACTTAACTTTTATAGTCTGTAATAATGCCCCATTAGTTTTTGTAATGTAAGATACAGTACTGGTTTTAAGACTAACAGAATTTTTAAAACATTGTTGAACGTCCATGTCACTGGATTCCTCGCATATTTTGAGACAGACCAAATTTATAGCGACCAATAACCCTGAATTCTATCGGTAAATCTTGTTTTGTTTATTGTAGAGTTGAGTAAAAGGCTGATGGTATCCCAGGATTCTCAGCAGACAGAATACAGTGGTGGACATTCCATTGAACTAGACAACAAGGTCAAGGTCAGTCAGTACTTCTGTTTCACACGGATGTCTTTGTAATGCATGTACTTAGTACTTACGTACAAAATAAGATTTACAAGCATTTATATATTGTTTTTTGACATGTTCTTTGTGACAGTTGGATAATTTTGCATGACGAAACTACATCATAGAACAGACATTGACCATTTTAATGGAACAGCTGGGTCACATTCCTGAATTTGTACTTGAATTAGACAATTTTTCAGGAAGATGAAAAGGTCTGCTGCCAAAACCTCCCAAACCTCCACCTGTGCACATGTGAAAACTTACATATATTGCCAGTTTTTGCATCTGTCTCTTGCCAAGTTGATTGTAAGATTTTCATCTGTAACAAATCAGAATAAAATTGATTCTAGCTTTTTAGCTCAATAAGTCATCAATATGTGCTGCATGGATTGTGAAGTTCTGAACTGTTAGTTTTTCCACCACAGTCTGTGTTTGTCTTTGTCGTTCATTTTTTTTTTTTTTTGTCTCGGGACTCCAAAACGTTGTGATGAATCTCCTGACAAAAATGTAAAAAATTTGGTAATTTATTTGTCAGTGTTAGTGGGCTACTAATAGAGTGCTTTAAAACATCTGAAAATCATGTTTTACTGTGACAGTCAGACAGAGGTTCATTTGCATGTATTCTCTTTCACAAGACAACAAAAACAGTAGTAAATTACTTGTACGTTCCAACCTGTTTGAGTACATGCTGAAAATCATGGACTGTCTGTGGTACTACAGTACTAATGATCAAGCCGCTCTTGATGCCATGTACCGCTTCAGTGGCCCAATGGTTAAGTGAGAAGGTCTGTCAGCAACCTGTGGATGGTTGTGGGTTTCCCCTGGGCTCTGCACGGTTTCCACCCGCCATAATGCTGTCTGCCGTCGTATAAGTGAAATATTCTTGAGTACAGTGTAATACACCAATCAAATAAATAAATAAATCAAATACGAGAGACCAGGGATGAAACCTGGGTCAGGTCATATTTTTAAAAGTGGTAATTGTTGCAGCCTCATTTGCCACTCAGCTGTGAGATGTTAGAACAAGGAAACAGGAATGGGTCGCCCTTTGTTTGAGTATAGTGTGAGCGGGTCGGGCGTCATGTCTGGTGTGTTTGGTATGATACTTCAGTGATGGCAGACATAGTGTATCTACATGCACCTAATAACTCCTCGTTGTTGTAAGACTGAAAATTTGCTGAGTACTACGTTAAAACCAAAGCATACAAGCCTCTGCAGCCTTCTTTAGTACACCAGGATGACACAATGACCCAGGGATCTCCCACCAATGCAGTCACTGTGAGTTTAAGTTCTGTTCATGCTGGTTTCCTCTCCGGCCATACGTGGAAAGGTAAATCAGTCAATCGAACACCAATCAAATAAATCCATAAATACGTTCCTGTAGGCCAGGAATGACCACCAAACATCAAACATATTTGCCCTCTTGGAATGGAAGTATGCTTTATGCCAGTTTGTATGATACTGGATTCCAGGAATTGGAAGACAAACTCCAGGAGATGGAAACTGAGAAGAGTGAGATGTTGGTGGCTTACAGTGCTGTGCAGTCTGCTCAGGAACAGTCTATTCAACAATTCCAGGTGCGTCATGTCTGCTATGTCAGCTGTTCTTCAAGATGAGAATTACATGTACATGTAGTTTGTAGAATGTGCACCTATGGGATTGACAGTTTAAATTGAAGTTGTCGCATTAGACAGGTGGTGTAAAATCTGAAACTGATATCCTTTATTCGTGGTCCTGATGATTGATGGATGTGTTTTTTTATTCAACAATATACTCTACATGGACATATATGTCATACAGAGGTGTATAATATATTGGCAGGAATAAAGCTCTACAGACCTAGCTGTACCCTGTTTGGTGGGGGTTGGGTGGGGGGAGATTCCTTAAGAAAAACTGTTTTCAATATGCCACATATGTTTTTACAGGCCTTGGAGCAAGAGCTGTCCAATGTGAAACAGCAGAACTCAGATCTGGAAGCTGAGCTTTTAGCAGAAAAAAGGTCTAAAAAGGTAAGTAGACCTGTAAGATCTGTACATGTATTCAGACAGGCTGAGCTGTGGTATATGAACCAGTATAACTATTCTCTTGCATTTGACTGCTAATTTCATGGCTTTGTATTTTTTTATCTTTTTTGTGCTTTGCTTGGGATAGACTTTCAAGTTTATTTACTCGTATGTTTCTTTTGTTACATCTTTATATTGCATTCATATCTATTCAAAGGGTAAATACAGTCATGACAATCTAGATTTTCCAAATATTACAACATAGCTAGTCAAAATCAACTTTATGTAACATTCTTTTACCTGAAATTAATACAAAAACATTTCTGAAACTTTGGGGAAGACTTGCCTTAATAGAATTTACAGGTAGGCTAAATTTCCTACAGGGAACATTTCCTGCCTATAGGAATTCAGGTCCAAGCTGTTTAGTGTAGGAATCATTCTGTGTTAGTTTGCACACATGCATTGGCAAAATTACACAAAAGGATAATGGGCAATTAAATACAGCTTGCAGTTGAGTGGCTATTAGGCAGGTACTTTGACATCCTTGAAAGACTTCTCATGCTTGTGATCAGTTGAACTGCTGAATTTACCCTTTCTGTTTCAAATCTAACGTTCGTAAGGTTAACCCAATAGCTGTGTGTATATGTAATTGTATGTACCACCACTACTAATAATACCAACCCCATGACTGCCCCTGTTGACCCCCATGTGTTGAGATCTAGGTAGGTGTTTTCCCCCCCATGCTTATCTCTTATTAATAGGATTTGGAGGAACAGTGGGAGTGTATGAAGATCAAAGATGAAAGCCTGACTTCCACCTTACTTTGTCTGCAACAGGAAAACCAGGTGAGCAGCTGCCCGGGAAAATTGTCAAACCTTGTAATTAGGCCATTGCTGTGTGAACGTCCTGGTATGCTACCAGGTTGCAAGTGAAACTTTTACTGCTTTTAGGCTTGCTTAAGTCAGTAGGAAGCCAGGGAGTTTCCTTAAAATATTAGCAGGGCTTCAATGGCTGAGGTTGTTAGTGTGCCAGCACGGCGCAGAGGCCCGGGAATCGCTTACCTATGTTGGCTTCAGCTCATATTGGCTTCCCCTCTGACTGTACGTGGGAATGTCTACCAGCATCCTGCGGATTGTCGTGGGCACTGCCAGGTTTCCTCAGACCGTAATGCTGGCCACTGTCATATAAGTGAAATATCCCTGAGTATGGCATAAAACACCAGTCAAATAAAAAAATAAATCAAAATATAAACAAAAAATAAAAAGCACAGCAAATAAATAAATGAAGCATTGGACTCTTAAGAGAATATTACAATCCTCAACACTGGTGGCATTAGATCTGGGAATTCTTCTGCTTTCGTTGGCTTCAGTTACTTTTGTCATCATGTCATAACGTGGCTGTTTAGGTTTCCTCCATTCCTGTGGCAGATTACTGTGGCATAGAATGTAGTACATGTATTTGGTACGAGTCAGCACCCTGACCATATCAGTTCCATCTTCTGAGAAATTATGACTTGTATGGTGTTTTTGGCGACAGTTGTGCTCACTTACTGTAATTCTTCAATCTTTTTGCATGTTTGCAAGGTGTTTATTCAAGAATGTTTGGAAGGTGTTATTCTGCGTTGACTGATGAAGTAATACTGTCTGTGAAGCTCTGAAACTGGCCAATCCAACCAATATAGTTTTGTCTCCAAAATCAAATTAAAATTGTGCATAGATTGCACTGAAAGTTGCTCTTTCATATGCAAAAAGGTTTAGGAATTAAGGTAGTTCTGTCCTAGTACATTTTGTTGACTGATAAAATGGTTAATGGTTCTGTGGCTTATCAAGGTGTATGTTGCTTCTTTTAGTGTATGACATCATGTTGTTGCATGTCTGTTGTTTTTGCTCAGGATCTCCTGGAGCAGATCAAGCTGCTAAATGAGGCCAGAGATGAGATTATGGGCAAACTGAAGAGTTTACAGGACTCCCCAAATACTATAGCCACCTTGAAAGATGAACAGGCATCTTTGCTTGAAGATAAAAGCAAACTGGAGGCAGAAAAAACAGACATGCAAAACCTTCTCAGTGAGCAAAAGAAAACAATCGACGATCTAGAAAATCGGTTAAAGAGTGATCAGTCTGGTAAAGGTGGCGACCTCCAGAGCACGGAAGAGCTGAAGGCCTTGTGTGAAGACCTAAAAACCCAGAAGAATCAGCTGAATGAGACAGTTCAAGAGCTGTCAGTCCAAAAAATTACTTTAGAAGAAAATGCGAAAGCTATGTCGGTAGAACTTGAAAAGAACAAAATCGCTTTGAAAACTGTGAAGTCAGACTTGGATTTTGTTGTGGAGGAGCTGCAGCAAGCCAAGGAGTGTCTTGCTGCAGAAAAACAAAGATGCCAGAACTTGGAAGTTAAACGGGACGAAAGTGTTACAAAAATCCAGGAACTGGAGCAGGCGCTAGCAGCGTTGCAGCTCAGTTACGAACACATCAGGTCTAATCAGAGCAGTAGTGGTTCACTGAAGGAAGAGTTTCAACACGTTTTGGAAGAGAAGGAAACCTTGCAGTTTGAGAAGAATGAGCTGAGGGAGGACAAGGAAATGCTCGTCCATGAATTGGCTTCTGTCAAGGAGCAGATGGAGGAGTGGGACGGACTGATGCAGATGCTAAAGACTGACAAGGAGCACGCTATGGCAGAATTAGAGCAAAGCCGCAAAGAAACTGACATCCTGGTGACAAGCCTCAGAGAGGTTGTGGTGGACCCAGAGCAGCAGCAGGAAGAGGAGAGGCTGGCAGAGGTCCAGAGATTGCAGGAATTAGGGAGGACTGACAGCATCTCTTCTGATGTTTTCATCGAGGAGGAAGAGGAAGAAAGAACAATGTTGGTGGAGATTCGGAGAGTGCGTCGACTCACTGAGATCCTGGTGAAAGAAAACACTCGCTTACAAAAACAGCTTAATGATGCGTATTCCTCAAAAGGGGACAGTCTAATTGAAGTGCAGAGTCTGAAACGGGAGTACCAGCAGGTCATTGTGGAGAAAGAGAACATTGAGCGTGAGAAGGAATCTTTGGCTGTCGTGTTGCAGTTGGCGCAGGAACAAGAGAAAGATCTTACAGAAGAGACTGCTACTCTGAAGACAGAGGTGGACAAGCTTGAAGCGGAGAATCAGACTCTGGCCAGAAAGCTGTCTAATCTCGGAGACATCAGTGAAATCGAAGCCATGAAGACAGAACTTAAGGAAGGTGCTGCTAAACTTCAAGAGCTAGAGTCAACATCAAAAGCATTAGCTGAAAGAGCTGAAGTGGCGGAGAAGGAAAAGAAAAATCTGGAATCTGCTGTTAAAGAGAGGCAACAGTACGCGGAAGAACTAGAAGAAAAGGTCATGGAGTTGTCAAATAATCTGTCTAAGATGAGAAAACAGTTTGAGCGTGTGCAAGGTGAGAAGGATTCAATGAAGGAAACTGAAGAGTCCCTTGCATCCGAGATGGGTGGTAAGCTGAAAGGTCTGGATGAGAGAGTTGATGATTTGGAAGCTCAGAAAGTCCACTTGACTGAGGAACTGGACAGGCTGAGGGACACTCTGCAGAGCCGTGAGACAGAGAAAAAGGAGGTTTTGACAGAAAATGTTAAGATTGTTCAGGATCTATCGTCTTTACAGGCAGAAAAAGAAATCCTGACAGAAGAGTTAGAAAAGTTGCGAAAATCGCATGTTGAACTGGAGGAAGTTATCAAAAGGCTTCATGACAGGGTTGAATCTGTGACCAAAGAAAACCAGGAGCTGAAAGTCACTTTGGACAGAGAAACCTCCGAAAAATCGAAAGATTCTGAAGAATTAGATGTTCTCCAGCAGAAGTTTAATGAACTTTCTGAAGAATTTGAAACCAGAGCTACTGAAGTTCAGGAGTTGAAGCATGAGCTGTTGGCTAAATCAAGTAGTGTTGATGACTTGGGTGAGAAATTGGAGACTGCTCAAAACCAGATTGATAGCTTGTCTGCCAAGGAAAAGCAGCTGCTTGAAGTTATTGAAGAGAAGGAAAAGTATGAGGTTGAACTGAATGAGAAAGTGAATTTAAGTGATTCTCTTGAGAAGGAAGTACAAGACTTGAGACAGCAAAATGAAACTTTGACTTGTACTGTCGGACAGAAAGACTTACAACTTCAGGAAATCCAGGAGAACTTAAAGGCATTAACAGTGAATTTTGATAAACATCAAGCTGACCTCAGAGAAATGGAAGAAGAGAAGAATGATCTGAAATCTAGGCTAAGGACTGCACAGGAAGAATTGTCTTCCACTTCGTCTGAGAGAAATCATTTAAAAGCTGCCTTGGACACGTTGAAACAAGGTGAAAATAGTACTGAGGCAGAGTTAGCAGAGCTTAAAGGATTAGTGGAACAACTGAAACTTGACAAGGATAATACTCATGAAGATTGTCAGTCAAAGCAACAGGAAATTGACAGCTTAACAAATATTGAGAAAGAACTCACACAGAGAATACAAAAAATAGAAACAGAAAAGGAATCTCTGGCTCTGAAATTGTCAGACGTGGAGGCAAGGATGTCTGAGAAAGATGCTGAGATATCTGAAAAAGATGCTGAAATTACTGCCTTGGGAAAAATGAAGGCGTCTCTGGAAGCTCAAATAGAAAGTCAGAAACATGAAGCAAGTGAAATCTTAAACCAGGATGCAGCAGTAAAAGTTCAACTTCATGATCTAGAGAGTGTCAATAGTGCCTATAGTGAAGAAGTGAAAACCCTGAGAGTAGCCCTTGATTCTTCTGAAGAACAAATGGCTGCCATTGAAAAAGAAAAATTAGAAATTACAGAAAATCTCCACAAAGTGAAAGGAGAAAAGGAGAAAGTTTTAGAAGAGCTCAGAAGTATTCAAAAGCAGTTGTCTTCATCAGAAGAGCTGGTCAGAAGTTTAGAGACAGGGAAATCTGCTCTGGAGGAAAGCTTACTCCAGATACAGTCCAGGGAAACTTCTTTGCTTGTAGAGAAAGAGGAATTATTGAAAACAGTTTCAGAACAAGACGGGACAATTTCTCAGATTGAAATGGAAAAGTGTGCAATTCAGGAGAAGCTGGCTTCTGTCGAAGATGAATTTTCTCAACTCCAAGTCCACTTCTCGGATGTGGAAGCTCAGAATGATAAATTGTCCAGTCTATGCCAAGTTGACGAGGTTAAGGAGAAGGAAATGGAGGCCGAGATGGCAGCATTGACAAGCAGCTGTGATGTCTCCCTCAACAAATTGAAACTGGTACAGCAGCTGCTGTGGGACTTGCACACACTGTTGGTGAAAGAAGACTCGGGGACTTTTACGCCCAAGGGGTTGTGTTCATGTGATGACGCTGAATCTGTGATAGAGGAATGGAGGATGGAACTGGAAGACCTTGTCCGAAGTCTTCATGACAGATACGTCACCTTAACAGAGAGCGTGGAGAGCTTCAAGAGTGAGAAGGCAGAATTAACCACAAAGCTCAGTGACCTGCAATTGACTGTGGAGGAGAAACTGAAAACAGACATTGAGGTAAGTCTTAAAAAATGGTTAGGATTCATCTTCTGTTTCTTGTACCTACATATACATCTACGTGCATTTAGCACTGTAGCCTTTACTGGCTGCAGATGATAGTGTTTTGGCGTATACTTGAGATACTGTCTTTCACTTTAAGTTTAGCATTTTTCAAGTGACACATTTTGATTGATTCATCCACAATTTACATGTTTTAGGGCCACTTTAGAGTTTATAGTGAAGTTAAACTGAGTTCTTAGCAGAAAACCCCAAGCATTGGCACTAAAAGTATTAAAGTATAATTTTAAAGGTGGGTGGTTAATGCTGGGCTTTTTCTGCACCCATTAAACTAAAAGCGCTGATGTAAGCGAAAAATTCTTGAGTATGACATCAGGCAACAATCAGATAAATAATAAAATAAATTTGTGCAAAAGAAATCAGTTTTAAATCTTACAGGCATAAATATTTAATACATGTAATATAAAACCTTAGATTATAATATAAATTATTTAGGCTATCATGGATTTCACCTAATCTGTTTTTGATGAAGCGTGCAAAGAGAAATAGACTCACTTTCACCTTGTTAATTGTTAAATTGTTAAATAACTAAAGTGGTTGACATGGAACAGTACCTATATCCACATGATCTGCCTTTAAAGTGGTACTTCAGTCCTGAGTGATACCAGATGGAAATATTAAAATGATATGAAGGATAAACCATGAAACAGAGAAACAATGAATAACACCATTTCCCCCCTATAGGTGAAGGGTTCACAAAAAACAAAATATTCGGCAGTTTCCATAAAACTGTCCCGATGTAACGAGATAATATTCCTCATGTGATGATCAGTGAGGCAGATGTGACGTGGAGTAAACATGTATAAGCAGTTATGCTAGTATGATGTCATGGCTATACATCAGTGATGGGTGACACCAAAGTCTTTTTGCCTGACGTCTGACAAGGCAAAATTGGAAACAACAAAAAACTTCCATTTCCATGTTATCCTTCGAAAGTAACAACAGCAGTTTTATTACAATGCATTTTTTTTTTTTTTTGACAATTTAGGAAAGCAATTCAGACTATCTCGATCCTGATTATTTAACTCGGCTTTTAAGATATGTAATGGTCTTGACAATGGAGTAGCTCTTAAAGTGATGCAGGAATCCATGCAAACTATTCTCTGAATCTTTGTGTCTTTAGTCTTTTAAATCTGGGTTTCTTCTCTTTGTCTTATCACCTAGGATTCTAGTGCTAAGACAGATGAGGTGAAGGTTCTGCAGAAACAACTCAAGGAGAAAGAAGACTTGTGCAATAAACTAAAGGCATTGGCTGTGAAAGGCAAGAAAGAGGTGGCAGAAAACAAGATTAAGGTGAGGTTAAAGCTATGTTGACATTGTAGTGGGGACCCGTTAAACGCCCAACAGCAGGACTTTGTCGCCGTTTTATTGACGGCCCAGTATCACAAAGTGGCTTTTTTGTTGTTTTAGGTTTGCCATTATTGCACATGTACAAAATCTTTGTGAAACTGCGCCCATATTAAAGACAGAAGTGTATTACAGTACATTTAGATCTGAAACTGATATATTATAACATTTCTGATGTTGGATTTAATACAACATTTTTGACGTAATAATGGCACAACGTCCTGCTTGTGTATACTAGCACCACCTGCCGGGGTTATAAAATATACTGCACCAACAATTGTAAAGAGGCTTTCTAGAGTTACATGTCCGTAAGATTTTATATTGTGGTAGGAATTTGCCCAGCAATGTTTTAGACCTATACCCAAATTCTTTTTAGTTTTGGGACAGATATTAGTAGCTCTGAAAGCAGAGCACTGCCTTTCCTTCCAGGCTTTTTTGAAAAGTGAAGATGTGAGTATGTCATTCAATAGATGGTTTGACCAAGTGAGAAAAACAAAAAGCGAAGTACTTCTGCTACAACTGCATGTACACTGGCTAAAAAAAGGAAACCAGGTGTTCCAATAATTAGAAGAAATAGGGTGAGGTTATTTTCATTTCAGGATTTATGACCTATATATTTAAGAGCGTGAGGGTATGAAAAAAAATATATAGCCAGTGTTAAAGTAAAAGAATGCTAAAATATGAAGTAAGGTTCATCATACAGACAACTGAAAACTGTGCGTAACAATACTTTTTTTTTTATGTTTTGAAGAGTGTTGAAGGGTATTGAAGTATTTGAATACTATGGTGGGCTTTATGAGCCATACTGACAGTATCAAGGAATTCTGACGTCGCATGTTCGTCATGTTCACAGTTGGAAGGAATTTTTAGGAATCTTTTATCAGTAATCTTTTACCTTTGGGGAAAAAGGGACATTTCAGCATTCAGTGCCATGATTAGAGCTGGAAAAACCTCCAGTGATGTCAGAGTTCCTAAACTCCAATAGTATGGTCCATAAAGCCCACCTTAAAATTCAAATGTTTGCACGCCTCTCTTCACAAAAATCTAAAAAAAATAAATGAAATTATATTTATGCATATTTTAAGTGGTCTATTAGCAGTGATACCTACTTTGTTTTTTTTGAGATCTTTTCCTTTAAGAATTTACAGTTATATGTAGATCATGACATGATTTTATGTACATTGTTTAAAAGTCAAATTTGCTGTAACTTATAATTACCGCATATAATTATTAAAGCTAACCTCTGTTCCATATACCTTTATGATACGTACTTGTACACATATACGTGTGATGTAGACTGCATGTGGGCGTCTGGAGTTTTCTCTGGTCTGCTGGAGTATTTAGTGCATTTTACTTTACTGTATACTGTCTGCAACTTGACCTGACTAACTACTAATAGACTGTACATATCCAATTTGTGTTGACATCTCCGGAGATATGTGTACCATACTTGCATATGGGCTACTTTAATTTTCACTTATTCCAACTGCTACATGTAATTTGAAATTAATGTATGCCCCTTTTGTGGTAAAGAAAGTTTTGTGTAAATAAAGAGCAAACTCGTTTCAATTTGTTTTACAAAACATGTGGTGTGTACAAACATTCGTATTATGTAATAGAGAGAGGGAACTTATTATTATTTTTTTTTTTTTTGATTGGTGTTTTACGCCGTACTCAAGAATATTTCACTTATACGACGGCGGCCAGCATTATGGTAGGCGGAAACCGGGCAGAGCCTGGGGGAAACCCACGACCATCCGCAGGTTGCTGGCAGACCTTCTCACGTACGGCCGGAGAGGAAGCCAGCATGAGCTGGACTTGAACTCACAGCGACCGCATTGGTGAGAGTCTCCTGGGTCATTACGCTGCGCTAGCGCGCTAACCGACTGGGCCACGGAGGCCCCTGGGAACTTATTAAGGTGGTAAGCATGCTAATGCAGCACAGTGACCCAGGAGCCTCTCACCAGTGCAGTGGCTGAGTGTGCATCCAGCTCATGCTGGCTTCCTCTCAGTCCATATGTGGGAAGGTCTGTCAACAACTTGCAGATGGTCTTGGAATCTGCCCCATTTCCTCGCGCCATAATGCGGCCGTTGCCTTATAAGTGAAATATTTTTGAGTACTGCATAAAACACCAGTTGAATAAATAATGAAAAAAATCAGTGGAACGCTTAAGAATCTGGTGTAATGAGTTGCTTTGTACACAGTGGTGAGGTTTTATATTTTATAGAGTACATACATTCTTAGTACCAGTGGTGAAGCGTGTTTAGACTTCCTAATTTCAAAGGAACCTATCTATCTGTAATTGATGAATGAAAGCAATTTATGGTATTAACATGTTGAACTCGTTATTTGGAGCTTGTTGATATGTAAATGTGTGATAGCACAAATGTTCATAATACACCTCCACAGATTGAGACATTAACCAAAGAGAAGGAGGAGCTGGAATCCAAGTTTGATCGGCTACAACGGGAAAGGGAGAAGGTCAGCAGTGAGCAATTGACAGAGCAAGAAGGAAAGTGTCAGGTAAGCGGTAGGGTTGAATATTGTATTTAACTTTCAACCTTTTCAACTACGAAAGCACTTTTTTCAGTGGAATTTACGCATACAATGATTATGAAAATGAGGCTAAAATTGATTCGCTTGTATCATTAAATATGCAAGCTTCTTAAATCATAAAGGCAGATTATTTCTCTACACCCCATAGTTCAATCTGAAAGCTTCAAAATGTTGGTTGCAGTGATGTTTGAAAAGGTTGAAGAATTAGTACATGTGTGTGACTGGTCCCGTTTATACTTACTTTCAGCGCTGACCAATCCACCTATATGAAGTGGAAATCTGTAGGAAAAGCTTGTCAGTAACATGCTGCATTTCAGTGGTTTATCCCTGCTGCTCTTTTCTCCTCCATCAATATGAAAAATGGCCAGCATTGCGTTAGATGAAAAGTTTTTGAGAATACAGCACCAAGAAATGCATATTTTTAAATAATATCAGTGGGAAAGATTGTAATTGGCCAAAGGTAGATGGTTTCCTCCACTGAAAATATTGACTGTCATTGCATCAGTGAAAAATATATGATTAGGTTGTTAAAGCACCAATGCGGTTGCTGTGAATTCAAGTCCATCTCATGCTGGCTTCCTCTCCGGCCGTATGTGGGAAGGTCTGCCAGCAACCTGCAGATGGTTGTGGGTTTCCCCCGGGCTCTGCCCGGTTTCCTCCCACCATAATGCTGGCCGCCATCGTATAAGTGAAATTTTTTTGAGTACGGCGTAAAACACCAATCAAATAAATAAATAGGTTGTTAAAGAATCAGTAAATTCAATGAATTTCAGACACTACAGGCAGAGTGTAATCGATTGCAAGAGCTCATGAAGGCAGAGCGTCTGGCGAAGGTACATGGGGAGGAGGAGTTACAGAGTGTTGTTAAAGAGCTGGTTCAGGTGCGAGAGCGCAGTGCCGAGTTTGAGACGGAGATGGGAACCCTCAGGCGACAAGTGGAGTCACTGGCCAATGAGAGACAGGTAACGGTCTTGTCTGGTCAGCAGCAAATAAGTGGTATGACCAGCGCTGTGATCATCGCTGGATGTGTCTGTATAATGGCAGTCTGTGTGGCAGTGTGTATGAGGTTCTGCTGGGCAGAATAATGAAGACATCAAGTGTCTAAACTCAAAGCTAACTCTGAAAAAAAAAAATTCCCCTTCACAAAAACACTATGAATTGTCGGTATTAGTATTCACACAAAAAAAGGACAAAAAAAAAAAAACATCCAACACCCCCCTGTCCTAAGGTAATTGACTGATCAACGGCCAGGTTAAAGCATAGGCTCTCCAGTGAAAAGTAGCCCCCAACTGCGTGTACTGCGCAATCTTGACACGTTTCTGTTAACAAATGTCATTCATCTGAGATGAGAATGTAGCTGATTATCTTTAACCTATCGGGGATGCAATAAAAACACGCCAACGAGGTACACCATGTTCATGATGTTTGAAACTCTATACCACAGCTCTAGAAAATGGAGAATTTGTAGGTATTAGAAGGTAACGGATACATGTAGTTGATTGTCCTAAACCACAAAATCTGTACAGGTACTTGTAGTTGATTGTCCGAAACCACAAAATCTGTGCATGTACTTGTAGTTGATTGTCCTTAACCACAAAATCTGTACAGGTACTTGTAGGTGATTGTCCTAAACCACAAAATCTGTACACGTACATGTAGGTGATTGTCCTAAACCACAAAATCTGTACACGTACATATAGATGATTGACCTAAACCACAAAATCTGTACAGGTACTTGTAGGTGAATGTCCTAAACCACAAAATCTGTACAGGTACATGTAGGTGATTGTCCTAAACCACAAAATCTGTACAGGTACATGTAGGTGATTGTCCTAAACAACAAAATCTGTACACGTACATGTAGGTGATTGTCCTAAACCACAAAATCTGTACAAGTACATGTAGGTGATTGTCCTAAACCACAAAATCTGTACAGGTACATGTAGGTGATTGTCCTAAACTACAAAATCTGTACAGGTACATGTAGGTGATTGTCTTCAACCACAAAATCTGTACAAGTACATGTAGGTGATTGTCCTAAACCACAAAATCTGTACAGGTACATGTAGGTGATTGTCCTAAACCACAAAATCTGTACAGGTACATGTAGGCGATTGTCCTAAACCACAAAATCTGTACAGGTACATGTAGGTGAGTGTCCTAAACCACAAAATCTGTACAGGTACGTGTAGGTGATTGTCCTAAACCACAAAATCTGTACAGGTACATGTAGGTGATTGTCCTAAACCACAAAATGTGTACAGATACTTGTAGGTGATTGTCCTAAACCACAAAATCTGTAGAGGTACATCTAGATGATTGACCTAAAGGACAAAATCTGTACAGGTACTTGTAGGTGATGGTCCTAAACCACAAAATAGTGTATCTACTGAGCTGGCTTAGAGAAGCTTATAGATACATGTATATGTACCCTGTTTATTTATACCATGTTGTATTTATTGTCAACCCATTGGGCCGGCCTACTTTCTGGAGAACCATTCTAACCTAAAGTAATTCTCTCCCAACCTATGTAATATACTGTTCACTCCTGCCTTTGTCCCGGATGTTTTGGGACCAGTTCTGCTGCACTTAAGTATTACAAGAGAACAGTTGTCAGTCCAGCTGGGACCCGAGCTTTCATTGCCTGACAATGGAGAGACATTGCCTGACAATGTAGAGACATTGCCTGTAGTATTACTAGTAGTATTTTCAGTACAGTTTACATTTCCTAGAATGTGTATGTATAAGCATGTGTATATGTATATACCCCTGCATTTTGTCCCCGAAAACATAGTGCTCATTTTAAGTTTGTTGTGCCAAGAAGTGTTCAGGGTACAAACTAAGTATATTTAGAGCTATATATTTTAGGTTTATTTTGATTTCTAGATCTGGCATGTTAAGTGAAGCATGTGTTGTGAAATTTATATTTTGTTTCTTTCAATTTTAAGTTTGATTATTTTGTACATTCTGCCATTGTGAATGGCCTAACCTGTTATTAAGGCAGCCCTCATTTTTGAGCTGTACAATTAGAATAGTAATATTTAATATTAATTTTATTATTTATGTGTTATTCTTTGCATGAGATTTTGTTGTGTGCTTTTATAATTGTCCTAAAACAGTATTAAGTGGGTTTTATACTAAATCAATGAAAAATGCACTTCTATTTATGAACTGCTTCTGCAAGATTTCTGTTAAATTCTGTAGCAGTGTTTGTTGATTTAAATGGCTGTTAAACAAAAAAGTATCACTCGTTACAGATAGTTGTCTTTCATATAGTCCCGCTTTCATATAGAGGGTATTTAGGAAATAGTATGTAGTAACAATAGTTACACATATGACATCCCTTTGCATTGCGATGTCATTGCTCTATGGTACTCGCGTGTCAGTCTGTCAGTTTTAACATGGGGCGATATAGAATATAGAAATCTTAATTAAACTGGATTTATAGATTAATTGCCTGATCTATGGTCTCGGATGGGTATAGGTATAACTCGTTGAAAGAATGTTAATAATCGATTTGATTAAAACTCTAAACTGAAAAACCACCATATTATTAAGGGACAGCCAGTTAGCCCTACCTTGCCATAAGGCAACAATGCCAACGCCATTTTTTAATGGGGGCTTCACTCGGTTGTTGTGAGGATGAAACTGGGAAATTCTGTATTGTCATGTACGTATATCTGGCAGATGGTGGTGATTTCTGCACCAGTAAACCTGGCAGTAATAGTCATAACTTCATTTCGTTTTTATGCTGTCATGGTATATAAGCCAATCAGTTATTAGAAAGTAAATGTAGATGCAGCTGTTAACCATGCGCAACATGGTCAGAGATTAGCGTAGGACAAGAATGTACAGATTCCATACAAACCTTTTTGCCGAAGACATTTTTGGTATTGTTCATTTTCTGATACTATTTTTGTTGTCATTGAGAAAAACAACAGGATGCAGCGAAATTCAGTTTGATTGATTATGACTTCATATGATTATGTAAGATAATCTCTTTTACACATTGTTCTGTTTATATCCTTTGTGACATTTACTTGTGGCCAATTTAACTTACCTTAATTCCTCAACCTTTTTGCATGTGGAGCAACTTTTTATGCATGTTATGTGTGTTTTTTTTATGCGTAATTTGATTTTGGAGACAAAACTTCACTTGTTAGATTTGCCTGTGTCAGGGCTTCACAAAAAGTATGGTTTTATCAGTTTAGAACCCATGGAAGGTCGTGGGTTTTCCCTGGGCTCTGCCCGGTTTCCTCCCACCATAATGATGACCGCCGTCGTATAAGTGAAATATACTTGAGTACGGCGTAAAACCCCAATCGAATAAATAAATTTATCAGTTTGGCTACACAGAATAATGCCTTCACAACATGGTTGAGTAAACAACTTACAAATATGCAAAAGGTTGAAGAATTACAGTATGCAGATACTGTTAAAAGTATTTTGTGTGCATTGTCTGTGTGAATGTTCTCTGCATGTGTATGCACCTAAACTACCCTAATTCTTCAACCTTTTGAAGCATCTCTACAAGCAATATTTCTAAAAGTTTTGAGAAAACTGTTGATCACAGAAAAATAATTTTCATGGTTTCGTGAAGCTTGTATCTTTAGTGACACAAACAAGGCATTTTAGTGTCATATATCATAGTATTTGTATGCATAAATTTCACCAAGAATATATGGTGCTTTAGAGGTCAAAAAGGTTGAAGGTTTTCTGTATATACGTGTATACATACTGGTATAGTCTTATCCTGTAATGGGAAGTACAAAAGTTTGGTCTACATGCATATCAAATAACAGGATGTGTAATTAGAACAACAATGATATGCAATCAGCTGGACTTGAATGTGTGTATAAATACATCTGTTAAAGTATACTATCCCTCCCACCCCCACCCGAAAAAATGCAGTTCGAACATGTTGGTGACACCAGTTTCTGAGTTGCACATCTGGTTGTGTCCTAGCTGGTGTACATCATGGATCAATGAGGTTCCACTGCTTAATTATTACAGGATTTACTGACATTCTAACTTTCCCATTGTGTATGAACATGGCTGAATAACAAAACACATTTTCATAACTGAAAATTCAACCCTATAGATGCGCTATTTTTTCGACACCTTATACATTTCTTAATGATTGTAGAGATGTACTCTATTTGTGGTGCAAATTGATTGACTGCCCCCCCTGTTTGTTGTGTAGCTCTGTTGACATTTCACGTCATGTACTTGTTTACTTGTTTGTTTCCCTCTGTCATATCAATATGAACTCGCGTATATATTTATAACAGGATGCACTGTTACTAAAGCTGTATGACTCATTCTAACATTCCGTGATGTCTAGAAGCATTTTTTTCCCCCTAGCTTCTAGAGCTACATGTATCCTTTGTTAACATATGTAACTGAACAACAGGAGTTCAAATCCAGCAGATTTGTTTTTTTGTTTTCTTTTTTCGTTAGAGAGTGACTTTTGACATTAAAAGAACAGTTTTTTTTGTCCTAAGAGAAAGTGCTTTAACATTATGCAGAGTAAAATGTATTAAGTAACATTGTATGTTGATGTTGTTGTAATGTGTAGTGTTGTGGATTCCTTTTACATGTATATACAGTGTAGCGCATTACTACGTTTTACATATAGCTACCTTTTTACTTTTAATTTTATTGCCTGGATGCATCAGATATACGTTCATTATTTTTTTTTCTTCAGTCATAATAAAAATGTGAAACCAAAAATTCTATCTAGTCTTGTTGATTTCAGTGAATAATAATTGTAATAATACTGAAATGTTCATCTTTCAGTTTGATTTTAAGTTCTTCATTTCAATTTATTTAATTTATATTTAATGTCATTATGGTATGGATGTTGCTTTTGAATCATTTTGCTAAGTCATTTATGTGCATATTTCCAAGCATTGGTCTGCATGTCTTCCTTCCTCCCCCCATTTCCTTGACCATTTTTATAAATGTGTTATACTTGTATTTGGCATTTTCAAAGCGATTCTTTTCTTCTGATTGTCTGCTTTATTCATTTTGAATGTCCTACTTTTTTCTGTTTTATCGCTTGTATTTTTTGCTTTTATATTTTGTATTTTTTTATTTTTATGTTATTGTCAGTCTCTTTGCACCAGCATGTTTTGTTTTCATTATGGCCTGCGTGTTAATTACCATGCATGTATTTGACCTGAACTTTCTTCCATGACAAAGTTATTCAATTGACGTAATTCTAAGAGTTTTGTTGATCTTATGAAGGCATTTTGAGCTTTGTTTGGAATGTAGGAGGATATCCTACTGGAAAACTTTGTACCAAGACAAGTCTTTATTGAACTTTATTTGCATCTTAAAATTGCACTTTTTTTTTGGACGATTTTTGAGGACAAATGCAGTAAGTTTATTGTCTACAGAAATGTTTTCTTGTTGTTTTGCTTTTAGATTTTACATCTTTATAATTTGCAAACACCTCTTCCTTTTTTAACCCCACAGTGAGTCATCAAAAAATCTTAATGAACATTTCTAGCAGGTATGTTAACATAATTGTTAATGTAGCAGGGTAGTAAGCATTACTGTTCTGTCAGCCTGAAGGTTTAATATTTGTCCACACAACCATTCAGTCAGTTTGAGGGTTACTTTAAGAGATAATCAGTGTGGTGGGGCAGCCTCCTTGATTTACCATGCAGTCATGCTGCTTGAAGGTTCATCAAGGTTCATAGCTGACCGTAGCTTGAAGGTTCATCAAGGTTCATAGCTGACCGTAGCTTGAGGGTATCGTCAAGGTTCATAGCTGACCGTAGCTCCAGGTTCATCAAGGTTTATGGCTGACCGTAGCTTGAGGGTTCATCAAGGTTCATAGCTGACCGTAGCTTGAGGTTTATCAAGGTTCATAGCTGACCATAGCTTGACGGTTGATCAAGGTTCATAGCTGACCGTAGCTTGAAGGTTCATCAAGGTTCATGGCTGATCGTAGCTTGAGGTTTATCAAGGTTCATAGCTGACCATAGCTTGACGGTTGATCAAGGTTCATAGCTGACCGTAGCTTGAAGGTTCATCAAGGTTCATAGCTGACCGTAGCTTGAAGGTTCATCAAGGTTCATAGCTGATCGTAGCTTGAGGTTTATCAAGGTTCATAGCTGACCGTAGCTTGAAGGTTCATCAAGGTTCATAGCTGACCGTAGCTTGAAGGTTCATCAAGGTTCATAGCTGACCGTAGCTTGAAGGTTCATCAAGGTTCATAGCTGACCGTAGCTTGAAGGTTCATCAAGGTTCATAGCTGACCGTAGCTTGAGGTTTATCAAGGTTCATAGCTGACCATAGCTGACCATAGCTTGACGGTTGATCAAGGTTCATAGCTGACCGTAGCTTGAAGGTTCATCAAGGTTCATGGCTGATCGTAGCTTGAGATTCATCAAGGTTCATAGCTGACCGTAGCTTGAAGGTTCATCAAGGTTCGTAGCTGACCATAGCTAAGGTTGAGCCGCATTGATGGGTCATGCAATTATCATTGGGTTGATAACTGAATCTGATTGCTGCTTTAATGACAGATTTAATGGCAGTAAATACTGTGCTTAAAATTGTTTTTCTTTCAACAATTTACTGTGGCTATTTACTTTATGGCTAGTGATGTGCATATTGCCTCTACTCAAGCATATATACAGTAAATTTAATGACCATAAGTTTTGCCCTTGACCATTAAAGCTGCATATTTTGCCTAATTCTGATACATCCACGTTTTCTTAGAAAGGTCTTTTGAAGTTTGTTTGGAAGGCAAAATGATTATATCCGATTAGAAAAATGTGTAAGTTTCAGCTGCAAAAGTAATAATTTGTGATATTAATTTGCCTCCAGAAACGATTTTTGTAGGGCAGAATTATAGATCATTTACCATATGTAAACAGTCTGTGTTAAAACTCCTTTATACATAGTGATTTCATTAAACAATGCAAAATTCTCAAGGGATTTTGTGAAAGCGTGAGCTAGAGTATCCTAATACATCAGCCTTGTCATGTAAAGCTAACCTACTACGCAATATTTGCCATGACATTCTTTTTTTCTTCTGTTTTGTTTTACTATGTTTTCGTTGCAGTTGTTATGAGCAGTAAGACATTTTTTTCTGTGCTGCCTTGTCATCATGTGAGCCTAGAGCTTGCAAACGTTCCATACAGAATATGAATTTTGCCAAGACAGTTTGATTTCTCAGACTACAGAGCTGTACCTCGTGATATTAACTGATGGCAGTCTGATACCAGTAACTAAGGTTATTACATGCCTGATTTTGCCGTGTCCTTATTAAAGCACAGGTACATGTAACAGGAGGTACATGTATACAGGAGGTCAGTGTGACCGTATTGATCCCCAAGTACAGTGAGTAAAACCAACATACACATGTGGACTACACTGTACAGCGTTGTCACAGTAGCATATATGTATGTGTATTGATATAGGACATACCCTAAATCCTCAACCTTTTCGTATTTGAAAAAGCAACTTTAAGTGCAATTTATGCACACTTTTAAGTTGATTTTGGAAACCAAATTTCAGGGCTTCACAAAAGGTATAATTTTACCCGTCTACACAGAATAATGCCTTCAGAATATGCTTGAATAAACACCTTGCAAACAGGTGAAAAGGTTGAATTACAGTACTTTTGCATTGGGTAATTCCTTATTCCTAAAGGTTGTTCCCTGAAAAAATTTTATTAATGTTAACCAGTATATATATATATATATATATATATATATATATATATATATATATATATATAGTCAGGGAACTCATTGCTTTGCTTGGTGCACCACTGTAGCCTCTCAGCATTAAGGTTAGGGTTTCTAAATTCACTTTTCTCTGCCGTGCAGTACATATGTGTCAAAACAGCTTGCTACAAGTACATGCTCCATCATAATATGATCAATACAGAGTTTAACCCTCTGGCTGCTGATCCATTCATATCATAGAAAGCGATCTGAGTTAATGAACGATTATGGCTAAAAGTGCCACTTTGGCAAAACTGCTGCATTATTGTGGCAAGAAATGAATCTGTGGGTACTGTTATCAGGATATTTGATGTTAGACTTGGTATAGACATACAGGACAGATACTTTAAGTGGACCTAAAATCTGCCACTAAAGCTGAATTAAGTAATAAAGTAGTATTCTAGAAATGTTCTAAAAATATTTTTAAAATTCTACACCAGTTTGGCGCTCGTCTAGGGAGATGTTTGCGGACACAAGCATCGTGTTTTAGCCGTCCTGCCCACTTCAAGAAACTGAACATAGCAAGACCTTCATTAAGATTTTGAAAAGATATTTTCATTCTAAATCTGACTTAGCTAAGGCAAAAATAATGCAAACCCATATAAATTTTTTTCAAGCGCTATCACTCCCGAGGCGGTTTTCTTGCCTACTCACACTGACAAGTTACTGCAGTATCCTGTTCAACATGCACGTATGTGGCACAAGCAGCCATTCTCAGTTCCCTCCTCATAGATGTGTGGTTAAAAATGCATCAGTTTAACACTTAAAACCAACGGCAAAATCGAATTTATTGCATCAGTATCTGTCTATCCACTATGAGAAATCACACCGACATTCAAGAGCTGATAGGTTTTCTGACATGACAGCCAGTTATTACTTGACACTTTTGGCGCTAGTGACTGGCCAAGTTCATAAGGGCTTTAACAACATGGCTAATCGGAGTGAATTGTCCGTCTGTGCCATATCCTCAGTGCTGAACTTCATTTTCTCAGCTTTCAAAATTTACAGAACTTTTCACATATTTTTCTGTGATGACTGTGTCCAGTATCATTTTTTGTGTGAATAAATAGTGGGAGACTTCATGTTCACTTTAGTGTATTGATAGTGTACAGGATTGGTAATCTGCTCCAATACAGCAAATAACACAAGACATACTGTGATACCCAAGAATCTTCATTCATTCTCATTCATTCTCATTCATTCCAGTTGAATAGTATTTTTAAGCTTCTGTACATTTATGTTATTTACATGTGAATTGCATGTAAGTCGCCAAATATTTTGTCCCCAAATATCTCGCCTTACAAGACAGGATTTGATGCCCGACAATGTCTTCGTCATGCTGATTATTTGCAGGCTTACTCTAGTAGCCATTGATATTTCTAATCTACAGTTATAGGGTTACCTGGAAGGTTTACTGGAGATGGACAAATGATCTAGGTGATAAAGTACACCTGTCACACAGCCTCCTTGTATATCGATACAAAACCTCCAGTTAACCCTTTCTTTACCATTAGTCTGGGTGTATTATTGTATTTAATACACGTCTGCATCCTGACAGGTTCTTCGCCAAGATAAAGGCTGCAGCACTGAAATGGTGTAAAGCTGTTAGGCATTCATACTGATGTTTTCTGGCCATGCACAGTAGGTCTTGTCCTTTGTATATGCCGAGTTGACATTAAACCATAGTCTTCAATTCTTGATTACGACTGAAGTTCTGAACATTTTGCAAAGTTTATTGTGGAGCTCTTAATTATTTTATGGAGCATTGATCTACATAAACAGAAAAACCCAATCTATATTTTCAAGATGACAACTGACTAAAAAAGAAAAAATCAGTAAAAAATGTCCAGAATGTTGATTCCTTTTTCTCTCTCAAGTTTTCTGGGACATGATAGAGGACAGTGCTCATGGAGCATTGGTCGAGAAAAACAGAAGAATCCAATTAAATGTTCAAGTTGTCATCTCAGTTAAAAAAAATCAGTAAAAAATGCCAGAAAGTTGATTTACTTACTTCGTATTTCTCGCCCAAGTTTTTTTGGACATGATGGAGGACATTCTGAAAGGGGCTCTTATTGAGTGAGAAACACGAAGTAATGCATCACCATTTCGTGTGGCCTTGCATGAATTTTGCTGGGAATAACTTGCCTCGCACCAATATTGCCTACACAGCGTGCTACATTTACATATAGCTCTGTGTGTAAAACTCTATAAGCCTACATGCTCAACGTATGTGAAAAAGTTTGTCGGTTATTTGCCAAAGGGTGGTGGTTTACTCTTAGTACACTAGATAAATCCTCCGTCCTTGAAACTGACTCCCATCTTGTATTATGTGAAATATCTCAGACCGGCAGTAAACACCACCCAATCAATTAACTCTTTGGTTGTTTTTAATATACTGGGAAAAAATTAATGTTTGCATGTCAAATAATGTGACTGTGTGCATGTATGTGTGAATAGAATCAAGAGACAATTTTGCCTGGATCTGATCTAATTTGATATTGTCACCGCAAATACTCCAGGTCAGGCAGAACAAGGGTTAAAATCAATATGGCATATATATATATACAGCATTGTTATTGTGAATCACCAGGTCTGCCTGCCAGGAGTGTTGCTTGCAGCTATATGCATACTGAATACACTTTTGTATTATAGGGTAGAGGGTTAACCCTTGCCCTCACCAATATTTATGTATGTACTCTAGATGTTAACAAATTCTATTATAAATAAAATTATGAAAGAAGCATTGTGGAATTTGATGCATTAACGTAACATATTGTCTTGGCTCTTGACTATTGAAAATTAATATGTATTTAATTTTAATCATCACCGGTCATTTTATTGCCCAATCAACTCAAACTTAACCCTTGTCAGTGAAAGATGCTCTTCTGTTGTGACAGATAAGGTTTTTCTTAACTCAGTAATTAACATGTGCTCTTCCAACCTATGAAGCATGTATGGATTTTCTTGTGTTTTTTTTTCTTTTCTGAACCTACTTTTATTTATGCAAATAATGAAACAACAAATAATATTGATATTGATATAACTAAGTTTTGTTTAATTTCCTCTCTGAATGCTGTATCCTCTAAGGTATTTGTGAACACAAGAATTTATTAATATACGTACATTGCTGGAACATAAAGTTAACTGGAACTTTTGTTATGCACTGTGAATGTCTTTATTTGTTTCATCACTGTTGATGTGTTAAGCCTTTTGAATGCGGTTTTGATGGCTTTATTTTCTCACTTTTGCTGTTGCCTTATTTTAATTTTTCGCTTTGTTGTTGTTGAAATGTTTGTCATGTGTGTATACTCTTGATTGTATTTGTTGCAATAATGTGCTATTAGCCAAATAATGTACATCTGTTTGCAACAAGTTTTAAAGAGGTAAACTGCTTTGTTGTATCTATTATATATCAAAGCACATAAAACCAAAATGAAAAAAATTTAGCACTACATATGGCATTAGTTACATGGTTACTCAGTGATGGGATACGGAACTATATGGTGTCAGTAATCCTCATAGACACCTCGCCCAATATGAAAGTCACTGACACCATATGTTTCTGTGTCCTATCACTGAGTCACCATGTAATGAATTTGTCCTGCAAAGACCCATCAATTCAGTGCAGAAAACCGATGTATAGGTGAATCTATACACCAGCGATGTGGCCATTGTAGTCACATCTCGACAAAGGGAGATAACCATCTCAGCAGACACATTCGAGAAAATATATCTTTACCCCACATTACCGTTGCTGTCCAATGAAAGGCAGAGTATTTTGTCTGATGCGGGATAAATGTACATATTCCATCAAAACTTTATGTACATGTATATTCCATAGTACAGGCCTGTTTTATGCACCTTTCATAGTGCAGGCCTAGTCTACCTTTATACACATTCCATAATGCAGGCTTACTTTATGTACATGTATATTCCATAGTACAGGCCTGTTTTATGCACCTTTCATAGTGCAGGCCTATTCTACCTTTATACACATTCCATAATGCAGGCTTACTTTATGTACATGTATATTCCATAGTACAGGCCTATTTTATGCACCTTTCATAGTGCAGGCCTAGTCTACCTTTATACACATTCCATAATGCAGGCTTACTGTATGTACATGTATATTCCATAGTACAGGCCTATTTTATGCACCTTTCATAGTGCAGGCCTAGTTTACCTTTATACACATTCCATAATGCAGGCTTACTTTATGTAAATGTATATTCCATAGTACAGGCCTGTTTTATGCACCTTTCATAGTGCAGGCCTAGTCTACCTTTATACACATTCCATAATGCAGGCTTACTGTATGTACATGTATATTCCATAGTACAGGCCTGTTTTATGCACCTTTCATAGTGCAGGCCTAGTCTACCTTTATACACATTCCATAATGCAGGCTTACTTTATGTACATGTATATTCCATAGTACAGGCCTGTTTTATGCACCTTTCATAGTGCAGGCCTAGTCTACCTTTATACACATTCCATAATGCAGGCTTACTTTATGTACATGTATATTCCATAGTACAGGCCTATTTTATGCACCTTTCGTAGTGCAGGCCTATTCTACCTTTATACACATTCCATAATGCAGGCTTACTGTATGTACATGTATATTCCATAGTACAGGCCTATTTTATGCACCTTTCATAGTGCAGGCCTATTCTACCTTTATACACATTCCATAATGCAGGCTTACTTTATGTACATGTATATTCCATAGTACAGGCCTGTTTTATGCACCTTTCGTAGTGCAGGCCTATTCTACCTTTATACACATTCCATAATGCAGGCTTACTTTATGTACATGTATATTCCATAGTACAGGCCTATTTTATGCACCTTTCATAGTGCAGGCCTAGTCTACCTTTAGGCCTATACACATTCCATAATGCAGGCTTACTTTATGTACATGTATATTCCATAGTACAGGCCTGTTTTATGCACCTTTCGTAGTGCAGGCCTAGTCTACCTTTATACACATTCCATAATGCAGGCCTACTTTATACATGTTCCATTGTGGACTGGAGGCCAGCGATTTTAGGCCTGTTCCATGTATAACAAAGGCCTGTTGTATACATTCCCCATGATATACATGTAGAGCTTTTTTGTTTCATGAATTGATATCTTTATACTTGAATTCTTCATGATCTTTTCTGATAGGCAGATAGGCCCGTATGCATATTCCAAATTATAACAAATATAGTTACAGTCCTACATTATTTTTCCTTATGCGTTGTGTAAAATTTTTGAAAACATGGTTGCTTTTAAGACTTTTTAAAACTATTTTATTTTAGTATTAATTTAGTTCAAGAATGCATAAAAAAAAGGACTTGCACTTTGTCATAATGATTTCATGCATCTAATTTTTTTTATTTTGATGAGATCTGAAAGTGCAAATGTACAATTATCTTTTTTCTTACATCAGAATTTCGAATGGATACAGAAGTGTCATGAAAACTGTAAACCATATTGTCTGGCACAAGAATGGTCTCCAGCTGATCCTAAAGGACAAGGCTGCACCAGGCTAAATCATATTTCAGTCGAAAGCAGGACACGCAAGCTTTTTAAAAAGTATCATACTTTATTATTTTAATGAGATTTCGCTGAATAACACGTAGAAAAAAAAAATAACAATACTCCACCGATGGCAGCCATCTTGAGAATTTTATCCAATCAATTTGCAGGGCCAAAGCTATGACGTGGCCTTTACCCATTCACTTCATGAAGTGACATATGATAGCACAGAACTACTGTATAAGGTATCATTTTGAGATTGTTGGCAACGATTTCATTTCGTGTAGCGGAAGGGCCATTTCACAAAGTGCTGTGGGACACGTCTGTATCATTTACGGACCAGCACAGACGTACATGTAAAATCAGTTGATTTACAAGCCGTGTAATATTCAGTGATGGTATCACAAAATATGTGAGGCAGTAGCATGCCGTCTCGGCTCAAACTGCCATCATCTCCTCAAATACAATTTTTGACATTCATTTTAGAGCTTAATCAATTTTTTCTTCTGAATTTATTACAGCTGAAGAATTTAAGTTTTGCTCCTTCATCTTTGTCACATTCAGTGGATGTTTTTCCTGTTTTTGTTTTTTTTTTTTATACATTGCAGTAGAATTATTGAAACCCCCTTTCAAGCTGATGTGCTTTCTCTGACATCCGCAATTAGT
This sequence comes from Liolophura sinensis, assembly GCF_032854445.1. Classification (NCBI taxonomy): domain Eukaryota; kingdom Metazoa; phylum Mollusca; class Polyplacophora; order Chitonida; family Chitonidae; genus Liolophura; species Liolophura sinensis. Next base: position 19,911,946 of record NC_088306.1, read on the forward strand.
AGCTAGATCAGCACTGCTTTCATCTTAGAAGCCATCGCTACAAATCTGAAGCTTAAATCCAGCTTTGAAACTGAGCATGAATGTAGTTGCATAGCAATCCTGTTGTAATTTTGTAAACATTTAATAGGGGTAAAAGTCACCAGCACAATTCCTCTGGCCAGAGGCTACGACCTGAACCAGGAATACACTGGCCGTGCATCTGCAACTAGGCTCTTTAAACAGGGTCGCTAAAGTTCCTTGTAAATGATATAGTAGGCCTACTCTAACAACAGTTCAAACAGTGCAAGAAATATTCTTCCAGTATGTCCAATTTCCAAGAAAACTATGTTTATCACATGGGCCTTCATCGCTGAAGTCCACAACTTTTATCTGACACATAGGCTACTGCTTAGACTATTATACGGAATCAGGTGCTGTCTTTCACTTGAAGTTTGTCTATGAATTACTAAATGCAGGATTTAATAAGAATTTGATTTCTCTTTTTCTAGAATCAGGACTCTACTTTGTCAGAGCAAAAGTCGAAGTTGCAGTCCCTGGAGAAGGAGAGAGATGCCTACAGGATTCAGATGGAGGAAATGTCCAAGGGCAAGCAACAGGTAAGAACTTTCGATTTCCATATTGTATATTGCTAGTTACAGTACTGTCAGCGGGATGGCATCACAGGCCTTCGCTGGTTCAGACGGTCACAGCGCTAGAACTGGCTGCAAACATGAGGCTCTTGACCACTGCATCCAATGCGAGTTCAAGTCCGGCTCTCGCTGCTTTGGCTTGAAGTCAGAAGGATTGTCAGGTACCCTAAATGACCTAAAATTTTGCCTAAAAAGGTGCATTTATAGAGGCAAATAAATGTTACAAAATATTATTTATTATTGCTGAAACTTCCAATTTTCCAGTAGATATCATTCCATGTTACAAGCAAACGTCAAAACACCTTTCTAAAATCATTTGAACTCTCAGAATCAGGAAAGTTAGTCATGGATAAATCTTATGATCATTTTGGGTACATGTAACTTGCTATGGGTGGTGATTTATTTTGGCCAGTCTGTTTTTTTTTGTTTTTTTTTTACTCCAGAAATGTCTTCTATCATGTGTTAAAATGAAATATGCTTGAGTATGGCACCAAAAAAAAAAACAAGGAAATAAAAAGTATGACTTAGTGATGTGACTTCTGCTGAACACACAAGGCCACCTTTATGGGATTACTGGCACTTGTACGTCAGCTCCCGCTCAGCACTATCTCCAAGCACTTATACTGTAGTTCCCACTGGGCACTCCCTCCAAGCACTTATACTTTAGTTTCCACTGGGCACTCCCTCCAAGCACTTATACTTTAGTTTCCACTGGGCACTCCGTCCAAGCACTTATACTCATGTTCCCACCAGGCACCCTTAGTTTCCTCTGAGGGCTCTAGTTTTCTCAAGGCACTTGTACTTCACTTTCCAATGGGCACTCTTGGTTTCAAGTGGGCTCTCAGGTGTCCTCCTAACACTGATTTCCTCCAGATTTCCTAGCCTGATGTTGAACACTAACTAAGTCATTAAAAAACCAAAATGAAAAAAATTTTACACTGCATTTGGCATTAATATATAAGTCAGTAAAAAAACCAGTGTGTTAATTTTTGTATTGTTTTGTTTGCCAGCTGTCCATCAAGCTATCAGAACAGGAGTCCACCATTAAACAGCTGAAGGAGGACCATGAGAAAGCTGTGGCCTCACTGCGGGCCAAACTACAGGAGATGGAGCAAAGGCTTAGTGAGGCTGCTCAAGTCAGTTATTTCCCTTTATATCGGTAACTTCAGGCCTACTCGATTTGTGTTCGTACAGAATAATTCTTCTGTACGAATAATTCTTTTCTAAAACCAGCCATTGTTGCATGAAATAAATGAAACCATTTCAAACATGCAGTTATATGCAAACGAAATTTGACAATGACCTTCTGTGCAACTGTACCGAGATGCTTTGATAATAAGTATTATAGTTGGTGTGAAATGAATTCATCACAGATGTACTATACTTAAATTATAGCACGTGTTTTTTTTTGGGGGGGGGATTTCAAAATTCAGTTCAAATTCATTTGTTGAGATTTAACGTACAGTCAGAACAGTTACATTTCATTTATTTATTTGATTGGTGTTAATGCTACACTCTCAAGAATATTTCTGTTAATATGCACAGAACATTTGCTAAATTGTCCCTAGATAATTGTTCCTAGATATGCCAGAAGTTACTGGTTCAGATCTTAAGCCTGTATTTTCACTGATCCACATGTGAAAAATCTTCTGATTTCTGTTGAAAACTTTGTCTGAACTCTCATGCAGGAAGCGACACAGAGTAACATGATGGACCTGGAAATGGCTGATTATGAAAGGACGATCGAGTCTCTAAATGCTGCTCTGGCTGAGAAGGACAGCTGTATACAGGCTCTGGAGGCTGAGGTAGAGAGAGTCAACTCCATGGTGGCCTCCTTGCAGAAGGAGAACGGTAGGGGGCTGTCATTGTTGTTGCTTTCAGCATTTGCACTAAGTTTAAAAGAAATTGTTTAATTCAAGACCTGAAAAAGCTCTGAAAGTTCTCTAATTTCAAGAGAAAGATTAGGGAGTCTGAATCAGGCAGAGAATTGGAGCCAGGATAGATGTGGAAAAAAAAAATTCTTGCCTATCCACAATAGATTTTCTTGCTTTTGTATTTATTATCATGTACCTACTGTCTTCTGACGAAAGGAAGGAGGTAACAGATTGGTAAAAAATGAAAAATCACTGTCACATGACTGTGCTTGAATTATACAAAAAAGGTTTGTGAGAAATGATCCTGTTTTGTTATTTTTGTATAGAGTCCCTAGATGAACAGAAACTACAGGCAGAGGATCGTGGGAACAAACTCAAACAGCTGCTGGTGAAGACCAAGAAAGACTTGGTCGAGGCCACCAAACTGGTACTGTGCACACACATTTTGTTTTACTGAATGATTGAATGCTTTCATTAGGATTGTTGCCTCCCTTTACCACAGAGCTCTTTTTTTTATACTCTATATATAAACTCTTTATACTCTTTTATACTCTTACTTTATATACTCTTTTTTTTTTGGCATATTAAATTTTTAATGGATAGCAATTTGGGTATTAAGGTCCAGGCAGAGAGGAAATGACGTCTGTTTCCAAACAAACAGATATATGATTCCAAATATGCTTAAGTGTTATTTTATGCTGCTGTCTCTTTAGTGTGTGTTTTAATGCCTTTTATGTATGGGATCCACTTGTTTTCTGGTTTATTGGCTACTTTAACACATATCGTAGGCATTTTGTTCATCGTTTCAAAAAGAAGCATCAAAGTGCCTGTCAAAATTTAACATACGCAAGACAGCAATATGATGTGATAATGTGAAAATGGTTGTGGGTACTAGTATGTTCTTACATGTGATAATGTGAAACTGTTTATGGGTTCGAGTATGTGCTTACACATGATAATGTGAAAATACTTATGGGTTCTAGTATGTTCTTACATGTGATAATGTGAAAATGTTTATGGGTTCGAGTATGTGCTTACACATGATAATGTGAAAATACTTATGGGTTCTAGTATGTTCTTACATGTGATAATGTGAAAATGTTTATGGGTTCGAGTATGTGCTTACACATGATAATGTGAAAATACTTATGGGTTCTAGTATGTTCTTACATGTGATAATGTGAAAATGTTTATGGGTTCGAGTATGTGCTTACATGTGATAATGTGAAAATGTTTATGGGTTCTAGTATATACTTACATGTGATAATGTGAAAATGTTTATGGGTTCTAGTATATACTTACATGTGATAATGTGAAAATGTTCAGGGGCTCTAGTATCTATACTAATATGTACCAGTGAAAACAATGAACACATGTTGTCATGAAATGTTTAACCAATCACAAAGATTCCGTGATACCATCTGGCTATGAGAAAGGGGTTAAGTAAAGCATGTATGCCTGTCAAATTTCAGTTTTAAGTTGGTGCAAATAAACAGCGACATACTGAGTGTGTATCATGTTTTGTGTTTGTTAGACATCAGAACAGAAGACATCGGAGGCTCAGCTGAAGGGACAGTTGGAACATCTCATACAACAGGTCGAGGAATACAAGGTCAGTCAAGGTCAATAACTTCAAAGTGAAATTCTGGCAATTTAACGTGTTCAAAAAATTCTCATAGCAAGACATGGTTCCCAACTCCCGGTACACATGAGATGAGCTTAAATCCCATTCTTCAAAAGGGAGTTACCAGCCCGGATAGCACAGTTGGTAGAGCGTCCGCTTCGGGACCGGTAGATCCAGGATCAATCGTTGATCGAGTCACACCTAAGACTTTAAAAGAGGAAGTTGTAACTTCGTCGCTTGGCATTCAGCATGAAAGCGATAGTGCAACAACTGGTTGACCCGTATCAGTATAATGGCTCGGGCGGGTCGGCTTACTCGCCTTCAGTAAGTCATCTCAGTGAAGCAGCACTAAAATAAAAGAGCGGTGGAAATCCGTCCTGCAACAAGGAGGCACATTACATGTACATGCACCCTAAGGATTCCTTCGTCGTCATATGACTGAAAAATTGTTGAGTACGACGTTAAACCCCAATCACTCACTCACTCACTCGATGGGGAGTTTGACAGAATGGAAGAAAATGTTGGGGGTCAGCAGTGTCACACATATTTGCTGTTGTCCTCTCAAGGTACAGCTGGCAGATTTGGCCATTTGTTGTGTGACCCCTACAGTGTCAGTCAGTGTGTCACATATCTACTGTTGTCCTCTTGAGGTACAGCTGGCAGATTTGGCCATTTGTCGTGTGACCCCTACAGTGTCAGTCAGTGTGTCACATATCTACTGTTGTCCTCTTGAGGTACAGCTGGCAGATTTGGCCATTTGTCGTGTGACCCCTACAGTGTTAGTCAGTGTGTCACATATCTACTGTTGTCCTCTTGAGGTACAGCTGGCAGATTTGGCCATTTGTCGTGTGACCCCTACAGTGTCAGTCAGTGTGTCACATATCTACTGTTGTCCTCTTGAGGTACAGCTGGCAGATTTGGCCATTTGTCGTGTGACCCCTACAGTGTCAGTCAGTGTGTCACATATCTACTGTTGTCCTCTCAAGGTACAGCTGGCAGATTTGGCCATTTGTCGTGTGACCCCTACAGTGTCAGTCAGTGTGTCACATATCTACTGTTGTCCTCTTGAGGTACAGCTTGCAGATTTGGCCAATTGTACAGTGATCCCAACAGTGTCAGCCATTGCTTCAAATATTTTGTCACTGGCCCCACTGGCCCCAATAACTCAGTTGGTAGAGCGTCCACTTCAAGGGGCGGAAGATCCAAGGTCAGTCCTGGGTCAGGTCAGATCTAAGACCTTAAAAGAAAAAGTTTTAGCTTCTTCGCTTAGCGTTCAGCATTTCAGGGAAGCAGCACTAGATAAAAGAGGAGTGGAAATCCTTCCTGCAACAAGGAGGCACATCACAAATACATGCACATATGTGATCCTGCAGTGTCTGTCAGCATTTCACATATTTACTGCTGTTCTCTCCATGTACAACTGGCAGATTTGGCTATTTCTTATGTGATCCTGCAGTGTCTGTCAGCATTTCACAACACATACTGTTGTCCTCCCCACGTGCAACTGGAAGATTTGACCATTTCTTATGTGATCCTGCAGTGTCTGTCAGCATTTCACATATTTACTGCTGTTCTCTCCATGTACAACTGGCAGATTTGGCTATTTCTTATGTGATCCTGCAGTGTCTGTCAGCATTTCACAACACATACTGTTGTCCTCCCCACGTGCAACTGGAAGATTTGACCATTTCTTATGTGATCCTGCAGTGTCTGTCAGCATTTCAATATTTACTGCTGTTCTCTCCAGGTACAACTGGCAGATTTGGCCAATGAGAATCAGAAGCTGGAGCAGCGCACTAAGACAACGACAGACTCCAGTCAGAGGTCATTGAGGTCGCTGGAGAGTCGGGTCCAGAGTCTACAGGAAGAGCTGGACCTTGCGCGGAGTGAGAGAACCTCCATACAGGCTGAGTTTGAAAGCTATAAGGTGAACCATTGCAGATATGACAAATGTCCTAAGCATAGCTCAGTTAGATTGATTTCATTGTATACTGTGATTCTTTGTGGGCATTGTATATTTAGTCTGGGGGGTTGGGGGGGGGGAGAGGGAGGGGTTGTTTTTTGTTATTAGGCTTTTGTTGTAAGATTCTGACTTTAGATCAGAGTTACGTTAATAGACTTACGTTAAAATTTCAGTCATTTAACTTGGTAGGTTAATTCGTATCAGTTATTGTAGCTGAAGTTGTTTTACAATGACCTACCCAGGTTTAATGTTGTCAAGCAATATTTTAACATAAGAAAATAACAATTTTGAAGCCATTGGAAGTGTTGATTGCCTCATGATCCCGTGGCCTTTCTGACTATTTTTATCTTTTATTTAAGTTCATTGTGACATTCTGATTTTAGGTCACAGCTTACTGTGCCCGGTTTTTGACTATTTATGACTCGGATTCATTATAACAGTCTAATTTTGGATGTCAGTTCACAATGCCTGGATTTATTAAGCTGGGATTCATTGTGTAACGGGAGCAGCTTTCCAGTGCTTATACTAGCAGTAGCTAGTGAGAATTTCCCTTTAGCTCAATTGGTAGAGTGCGGTCTTCGGCAGCTAAGACCCGAGCTCGAACCCTGGTGTGACCTTTGTAGTGAAATCCTTCAACCATTATAATTCTGATTTTATATTACAACTGCTCTCTCCTTTTTGTTAATATCTAAGGGCCTAGGCTGTGTTATGATTTGGGGCAAATGCATGTCAAGGGAATGGATGAGAAATAAATTATCCAGTCAGAGGGAGACACGTGACAGTTATTGACCAAACAAAGCACATTTCTCACCAGCACCTCTCCATGTCCAAATTCGAACATAACAGTTTTTCGACCACAGAGGAATGATGATTTTAAGGAATTGAAGTCAAACTAATATAAAAAAAACTGTCAGAAGTGAACTATTTATTCGTGGAGAAACTTGTAGATTCAGTTGAAGCTTAAATGGAAGGTGCTTCCTGATACAGTAGCGTTGCCGAGAATTTGATGACCATGTGGAGCCGATTTGGGCAGACTCAGGCCTACAACTTCTTCAACTCGGGTCACATTCTTTGTCTGGGTGACGGTAGCTATGGGGCCAGGCGCGCTGACACAGCCATCTGATGACTGGGAGAAAACAACAGTTGGGTGTAAAACACGTCTCAAAGAGCAGCGTTGTCCTTCAGACGGACTCTAGCTGTATGTAACTGATTTCAGACTGACCTCATTCTGGTGGCCAGTTACAGACATTGTCCCATGTAATCCAACACCAGCGTGGCTGAAAACAGTGGCTGCAGTGGCGCAGAGACAGTGGTTTGTTTACCGTCAACTAAGCCCTGCATCACGGAAGATGTCAGCCCTCATGTAGCACAAGCTGTTCCCTCCCATCACATGGATGTAATGCTAGTAGTCCGCCGCTTTTGAAGGGGTTACTAGTAAAAGTACATTGAAAAAACACATCATTGCCCATGATGCGCTTATCCAGATATAGTACCTAGATGCTTGTTGTTTGATGCAACCTCTGTATATCTCATAGACGGGATAAGTGCCTATTGGCCACATGATGTCAGTAATGGTAAATATTTCACCTTTAAGCTTTACTACTTGACCAACTTGACCAAGTTCAATTTGCCTTTGTCCTTGGACAGTGTGAGCTGTCAAATTTTTAAAAAAACAGGCTTTCTGACAGCACATTCCAGCCCCCCTATTTTATTAGTGAAATGGAATAGTCTCAACTGTGTATTTTTTTTTTTCAATTTGAGCACACTTGGCTCACCATTAATTTTAATGTTAAAGTTTTTGGAATTATGTTACTGTATTGATTAGGCAGCAATTCATGATAACATTCTGATTTTACAAGGCCTGGTTTTTACTATTTATTGGGCTCGGATTCATTGTAACGTTTTGGTTTTAGGTCACAGTTTGCAGTGCCTGGTTTTTACTATTTACTAGGCTGGGATTCATTGTAACGTTTTGGTTTTAGGTCACAGTTTGCAGTGCCTGGTTTTTACTATTTATTAGGCTGGGATTCATTGTAACGTTTTGGTTTTAGGTCACAGTTTGCAGTGCCTGGTTTTTACTATTTATTAGGCTGGGATTCATTGTAACGTTTTGGTTTTAGGTCACAGTTTGCAGTGCCTGGTTTTTACTATTTACTAGGCTCGGATTCATTGTAACGTTTTGGTTTTAGGTCACAGTTTGCAGTGCCTGGTTTTTACTATTTACTAGGCTGGGATTCATTGTAACGTTTTGGTTTTAGGTCACAGTTTGCAGTGCCTGGTTTTTACTATTTATTAGGCTGGGATTCATTGTAGCGTTTTGGTTTTAGGTCACAGTTTGCAGTGCCTGGTTTTTACTATTTATTAGGCTGGGATTCATTGTAGCGTTTTGGTTTTAGGTCACAGTTTGCAATGCCTGGTTTTTACTATTTATTAGGCTGGGATTCATTGTAACATTTTGGTTTTAGGTCACAGTTTGCAGTGCCTGGTTTTTACTATTTACTAGGCTCGGATTCATTGTAACATTTTGGTTTTAGGTCACAGTTTGCAGTGCCTGGTTTTTACTATTTATTAGGCTGGGATTCATTGTAACGTTTTGGTTTTAGGTCACAGTTTGCAATGCCTGGTTTTTACTATTTATTAGGCTGGGATTCATTGTAACATTCTGAGTTCACATTGGCTGAATTTTACGATCACAATTCTGATTTTAGATTAGAGTTCATAATGTCCTGAAGCAGCAGAAGACGAAGACTCCTCAGGAAACCATATTTGCGGAGAGTGATAAGGCAGAGAAGTGAGTTCAAATATCCATGTTACTATTTTGTATGCAGCTGTATTAAAATACTTTTGGAACTTTAAGCAAGATGGAGTGTGGTGAGGGCCCACTTTGGCCAAGGGTGTTAGCATGCCAACATGACGTAATGACCCAGGAGCCTAACACCAATGCGGTGGCCGTGAGTTCAAGTCACGTACCATATGTGGGAAGGTGTGGCAGCAGCCTGCAGATGGTCAAGGGTCTCTGCTGGATTTCCTCCCACCGTAATACTGGCTGCCATTGTATAAGTGAAGTATTCTTGAGTACGGTGTAAAACACCAATCAAATAAGATAAATTAAATAAATTAAGCAAGATATATTTTATTTCCAGATTCATTTGGCAGATCTGCAAACCTGAAATTTCGGGAAAAAAAGATAATTTACTGTTCCTTTTTGACTGCCATCATCAACATTTTGGTCCATTTTTATTTCTCATGAAAATTGTTGTCATGGTCAATTTAAACTTGCATGTTTTATTTTCATAGAGAAACAATGCAATATTTTTTGTATTGAGGTTCATTCAGTGTGTAAATGGGAATGGGACTCCTTTATTAATAGCACATCGTGTGATTTTATGGCCAGTCACTGATCTTTTCTTTGGATAACTCATCAGTTTCATTTTGATATTGCCAGGGATGGGAATTTTAAGCTGATCAGCAGACTTTCCTGAAAATTTATAAAGTGTCCAACAGTTAAACAAAATGTCCAAAACTAGTTGTTATGCTAATGGAGGTCAGCTAGTTATCACTTTTTGATGGAAGTTTCTTTTCCTGTATTTCCCCCCCCCCCCCCCTCCCCTCTATGTTTGGGATTCTTACTGACTATTAGCTATGTTTTTATCTTTAGAGAGAGACTTGAGAAGATTGTCGAACAGATGAAGGCCAAACATGAAGAAACATGGTGAGTTACAGATTTGAGGTCTGTGTCTATTACATCAAATATCCAGTAATCTCTACAAAAGGTCATAACCTCAAATCAGTAGTAGGTATGTGGCCATCTGTGTCATTGCCTTGTCTCTGTTTTGCTGTATGACATGTGAGAGAAGACAGTGGTGAATATATCTCACTTGGAATGATTGGGATTTAAGCTGTACAGCATTATTATGTGTCAGGATTTTGTTCATGAGCAATTAAAGCCTTTCGCAGTTTATATCTTTAAAAGTAGGACAGCCATTTCTTTAAAGATAGATGAAACAGTTCTTTTTTTATTGCCAATAATTATGCAGTTTAGGATGTGTAATGACGTATAAAATTTCTCAGTCTTCTTTTTGTGTGGTTAAAAACTTGCTGTAAAGTATCGTTTGATATTAAAAATGCCCCCACTGGAAAAATGCCAATAGGGCACCAAGCCTGAAAGTGATGATGTCAACAATGATAGCTCTCAAAACAACTCTGTGGACATGATCTGTCCCCACTGAAAAATGCCCTAGCAGCCAGCCTGGAAGTCCAGTAACCTGCAGTGATGATGTCAACAATGGTAGCTCTCAAAACAACCCTGTTGACATGATCTGTCCCCACTGAAAAATGCCTTACAGCCAGCCCGAAAGTGATGATGTCAACAATGATAGCTCTCAAAACAACTCTGTGGACATGATCTGTCCCCACTGAAAAATGCCCTAGCAGCCAGCCTGCAAGTCCAGTAACCTGCAGTGATGATGTCAACAATGATAGCTCTCAAAACATGCTCAAAGCTCAAAGCATGCCAGAGATGCACAGTGACCTAGGAGCCTCTCGCCAATGCGGGCGCTGTGAGTTCAAGTCTAGCTCTTGCTGGCTTCCTCTCTGGCCATAGGCTTACGCCAGAGTTCTGCCATCATTCTGGATAATCATTGGCTTCCCCTTGGCTTTGCACGGTTTCCTTCCACCAGAATGTTGGCTGCTGTCATATAAGTGAAATATACATGAAATAGTAAGTAATTGAATAAATAAATAATGCAATGTTTACCCTTTGCAGTGAGACCCTGCTTGCCATTCGCCATGAGAACGAAGTCCTACAAGAGGATCATGAACGACTGCTGGACAGACAAAACAGACTTCTGCAGGAGATTCAGGAGAAGGAAAACTCCTACAAACTCAGGTTGGCAGGATCATGCTAATAAATTTACCATAACTAGGCCTTGTCGTGTATTTTGTGTTTGTGGTCGTGGCTTTGCCCAGAGGCTCTGCCCGGTCTCCTTCCACCATAATGCTACCTGCCCTTATATATAAAGTGAAATATTCAGTGTAAAACACCAATCAAATAAATAGTGCTTTTCGTCTGTCTGTCCATGTGTAATACCTACTGATTTCAGCAGAGTTTCAATCAGATGCTTATATATATTGCACATAGACGGGTAATGGCAGTATTAAAGATTTGCACTATCTCAAAATCTATAGGCATGATTTTATTATTTATATAAAAGGTGAAATGTCAGGATTTCCTTCACTGATAAAAGTGATATCTCGCTGACTAGAGTTAAATATTAGCTATATATTACTTTTCTGTTGAGAAAAGAGAAAAAAAAAATGGAAGAAAGAAAATAGATAAATTTAGAAATAATGCAAAGGCAGACAAATGAGTAAAGCAGCTGAGATCAGATTTGCTGTACAGGTGAGCCTATCAGTTGGATGGGACTGTTCATGGTTGTACATGTAAATTTACTTCTGGACAACCCCACTTTCAGTCCTTGGGCACTCTAGTTTCCTTTACCACTAAACTTGGCCACCATCATGCGAGTGCAAGTGAAAAGTTTTTGAGAATGCTGATTTAGGAACAATCAGTGTGTTACAAGGTTATTGACCTCTGACCAGTAAGACTGCAAGTTTGAATCCAGATTTAGCTATTTTAACTTATTTTCACTAGTTTGGCTTTTGCTTTTAAGTTTGTTGCAAAGGGCTGTGATTTACTGCAACATAATCTCTGGTTTTCTAAACCTACGTGTATAAATCCATGTTCCAAGACAATCTTGTTATTGTAATTAAATGGAGTGGGATTTAGCATTGAAATATAAATGCATTATGACAAATTTTTCTTGGTGCAGTTTTAAGATTTTGCAGATCATATGTATTTATTTATTTATTTATTTGATTGGTTTTTATGCCATACAAGAATATTTCACTTATACACTTGTAGTTCAATTATACACTTGTAGTTCACTTAACTACAGCCAGCATTATGGTGGGAGGAAACTGGGCAGAGCCCATGCGGGTGGCTCATATATACATGGAAGACACAAATGTGTTAATATAGAAAGTGCATAACTGTGTCAGAAGATGTTTAGATTCCCGCTAAGTCAACATGTCAAGAGGTCCAAAAAAATACAGTTATTCCAGTTCCATGCAGTGGACATGTACAGGTACAAATTTGAAAAAAATTTTATATTGTCAGCATTTGTTTTCTGAAATTCTGTTTTATGAAGTCCTCCTATTCATTTATGACTGTTTCCTCTCTGATCACAGATTGGAAGAAATGACCCTTAAAAGTCACAGCAGTAACTCTGACATGGCTGAGACGATCAAACAGCTCACAGCTCAAAATGAGCAGCTTACACAGTCATTCAAGGTGAGTGACCTCCCTTTGGGAACTCTTTACCTTCATGGTTTGTAATGTAGTTATGCACATTGTTAGCCTTGTAGTATCTCAGTGTACAAGTTTGGTAGTGGAACTGTTGAAAAGTTCTGAACACAACATCAACCCAAACTGGACATTTAGCTCTCATTGGCATTCCTTAGTTAACACTTGGGGAGTTTTAAAGTTGAGGTTGTACATGTGGTGGATTAAGGGAAATTCATCATGAACATCAGAGAAGGGGCCCATTGACTGACAAAATACAGTTAATGAAATGTGAAAAGGGTTGCATTGGTTGATAGATTGTCACAAAAAGTGGAAATAAAGTAAGAATCAATCAAGAAAGTTACGGCATTGTGTCGTCGTTTTGTTTCAGAGCCAGATAAAACAGTCCCAGGACGAGCACCAGCGAACCGTCACAATGTTGAAGCATCAACTGGAGCTTGCAGAAAACGATAACTTTCGCCTTCGCCAAGAACTTCAAGGCACACAGCAGAACACTTCCCAATCAGTTAATCAGCAGCGGGTCACACGGTCCACTGAAAAAGACACAGTGGATAGTGGAACAGAATTCATGGATATCAGCCAAGTGGAAAGGCAGTCAGGGGAGGTAACTCTCTAGTCATCACCTTCACTGTTTGTAAAAAAAAAAAAAATTAAATGTAATTATCAGGGCCTGACACAGGACATTGTTGATCCTGTCAAAAGCATTTGAGACTTAGGAAGTTTGGGATCACAAATGATAATATTCTCACTATTTTGTGTTATGTGCTTATAGAAAAATGGTGAAACTCAGAGCGTTTTGAATCAGAAGGGTACCAAAACATTTCTGCCAGATCAACCTCTCCTTTTACTTCGATGTTTTCTTCTCGATTACTGCATAAAACAGCAGCTAAATATATAAAATAAAATATATTCTTGTATTTTCTTAGCTTTTAATCAGTGTAAATACAGTATGTGTACATCTAACTGTGTGGCCATGTTCAGTAGTTGAATATGAAGAGATTATGCTAAAACAAAAGGAATACATAAATAATACAATCAGGCACTCATAATAATTAAGAGACTTAACATCCACCAATGTCATGTTCATCTTTGTACATGTACTGGTCATCAAATGCAGGAAAGTTAGTCAGTAACTCGCTGAAAGTTAGGGATTTGTGTGTTAAAATGCATTTGCCATACGTGGGAATTTCTGCCAGCAACCTGCGGATGGTCGTGGGTTTCCCCCGGGCTCTGCCCAGTTTCCACCCACCATAATGCTGGCCGTCATCGTATAAGTGAAATATTCTTGAGTACCGCATAAAACACCAATGAAATAAATAAATAAATAAAATTCATTTGAGACTGATACACAAATTTACAAAATTGTTTACAGGGAATGGAGAATGTGGAAGCTGATAAATGTACCAGAGTAAGTAGCTGTTCACATTTGCTGATTTTTTAAGTATTTTATGCTGTATATTACTATTTAATTCTTTCGATATACTGCTGTAGTCAAGTTTATTTGCTACTAAAAAATCAAGCACCTTGTTGTGTGGAAAGAGCATGACCTGCAGCATATGTAACACTTGAGCCACTCTAGCTGAAACGCACCCCAAGCACTCACTCACTCATTTACTCTCTCACTCACTCTAGCTGAAACTCACTCTAGCTGAAACTCACTTTACACTGTAGACCACTCCTGAAAAAACATGTACATGTAGAGCCACATACATGTATGTAAGTTATTCACCAGCTGTGGCAGTGATATGCATGTGCAAAGAATGCAAAACTTATCAAAATATTATAGAAATAATGTTCTGTGTGTATAATTGGGACCCCAACAAGTCTTCAAAGTGCAAGTGGTACATGTTTGTGTGGGTTGTTCAAGCAAAGTCTGAGTAAGAATACTATGTTATATATGCCTTAAACATTCTTCCCCCAAATATTCACTTAAAGATCATTAAAGTAAAAGTTATAAAATATTACTGTTGCTGTGAAAAATGTTCCAATAGGATATCATCCAGTTTTCGAAACAGACATTTCTTTAACAATCATGCAATGGACATGACAGAGTCCGTGTCGGATTCTGGCAAGGTGACTTAGTGACAGTAATTTTTTATATTTATTTGCATTTGCATATTTCTTCAGACTGCCCCTCGCATCCAGAGCCCTACTTTGTCCTTCGAGCAGTTGATTACCTCCCCTCTACCAGATGACAGTGTCAGTAAGTATGTCTTTCTAGTTAAATATTTGAACTTATATTTCACCAGCCATATGGTACCTAAATTAAAAGTTGTTAAATTGCATGCAGGCTGCTAGGAAAGGTGTAATTAAATTCAAACCCCAAAGAGCACTTCACCAGTTTTATATGTGTTATGTATTTATTTATTTATTTATTTATTTGATTGGTGTTTTACGCTGTACTCAAGAATATTTCACTTATACACCAGCGGCCAGCATTATGGTGGGTGGAAACCGGGCAGAGCCAGGGTGAAACCCACGATCATCTGCAGGTTGCTGGCAGACTTTATGTATTTAAGACATATGGTTGTCTGTTATGTGTAATATGTAATTTGTTTTGGGTTCAGGCTTGAAGAGCCAAGAATCAGTGACGGATGAAGCGTTACAGTCTAACTTGATAACAGCCCAGAAGAGAGTAGAACACCTGACGCAGGTAAGGACAGGTGAAGTGTTAGTCTACCTCATGACAGCCCAGAAGAGAGTAGAACACCTGAGACAGGCAAAGACAGGTGATCTGTTACATTCTAACCCGATGACAGCCCAAAAGACAGTAGAACACCTGAGACAGGTAAGGACCAGTGAAGTGTTACAGTCTAACCCGATGACAGCCCAGAAGAGAGTAGAACACCTGAGACAGGTAAGGACAGGTGAAGTGTTACAGTCTAACCCGATGACAGCCCAACAGAGAGTAGAACACCTGAGACAGGTTAAGGACCAGTGAAGTGTTACAATCTAACCCGATGACAGCCCAGAAGAGAGTAGAACACCTGAGACAGGTAAGGACCAGTGAAGTGTTACAGTCTAACCTCATGACAGCCTAGAAGAGAGTAGCAAACCTGACACAGGTACATTGTAAGTACAGGTGAGGTGTCACAGGCTATTAAAAACGTTGTAAGGGATATAATGTATCTTTATGATGGTCAGTGGATGTTATGTGTACCCTCAATCTTCAACTTTTTCAACCACCTCTGCAATCTATACCGTGAAACATTCTAAGAGAACTGTGGGGTGTACTGAAATGATTTGCATTGTTATGAAGTTATGAAGCTTAGATCTTTAGTGACACAAACAAATCACTTCTTGTGTCATTTTCATAATTATTGTATGCATAAATTCCACATGAGAGAAGTGCTTTAGCAGTTATAAAGGTTAAAGGTTAACAGTGTATATTTGGTCTTAAGGACCATTTCTCTTGAACCTATACAAATGTGCTGTATAAATCTTTGTGTCACACTTGGGGGGTTATGTCAGGGACATACCAAAGGTTAGTGGATTATGTCCGATATTCAAGTTTCAAACACAGGTTATTTACGGACTGCTGTCATTTAGGTGCAAAATTCTTGGGCATTGAAACAACAATCATATAAATAAATGAACAATAAGATATTTCTTTATTTTGAATATTTTTCTCCTTCAGGTTATTAAATACAAATTGTCTTATTTGTTTCAGTTACTCAGCGACAGTGAGGTAACAGTCATGAGGCTAACAGAACAGTCAAAAATCCTGAAAGACGAAATCCGACGTTTGGAACGAAACTGTGAACGGGAAAAGGAGACAAAGAATTTGGAGTATTTGAAAAACATTCTAATGAAGGTAAGACTGTTTAAAGTGGAAGTAAGTGGATAAATGATGTGAGGTTCATTAGACTGATAAACTGAAATCTGTGAGTAAAATTACTCTTTTGCTTGATATTTCCTCCTTGTTTATAACCATTAAATACATCCAAATGTTTGAATTTTATGATGGGCTACATGAAATATATCACCGGTTATTAGATACTGTGTCATATGAAGTTTTCCCCAGTCAAAACTCACCCTTTTATTTAATGTTCAAATAGCTCTTATTACCAAAGAAGGGATCTCTGTATCCTGGCGAGTTTTGTGCTATCGCAGCACTATGAGCCAGGAGCCTGTCACCAGTGCGATTCCTGTCAGTTCAAGTCCAGCTCATATTAGCTTCCTGTTTGGCAGTAGGTGGGAAGCCCTCCAGCAAACTACAGATGGTCGTGGGTTTCCCCTGGCCTCAGCCCTGTTTCCTACCATAATGCTGATTGCTATTATATAAGTGAAATATTCTTGAGTCTTGGCATAAAACTCCAATAAAATAAATAAATAAATATTACCAACGAATAAAACATTTCTTAAAATAATTTGGACAATAATTTTCCTGTAGGTGAATATAAAGAAGAAAAAGGTAAAGAGTTTGCATGTCACTAATAGCATCAGGCATAAAGCAACCACAGAACAACCAAACATTTTACTTGTCTTCGGTAAGTTGTCTCAGTCAAACAGCACTAGATAAAAGAGCAGGGGAAATCCGTCCTGCAACAAGGAGGCACATTACGTGTACTCTAAGGATTCCTTCATCATCATATGACTGAAAAATTGTTAAGTACGACGTTAAACCCCAAGCACTCACTCACTCACTGACTCACTCTTTACCATACTAACAACAACGCTATGAACTGTGCTGTATAATACAAACATTCAGGCAAGACTCATATATATGTAAGCTTTCATGCACATGTAACTATGTACAGCTAGTAACTCTTGTCAGCATTAGGCCTACCTTACTTTTTTCAATCTTTTCAGCCGCCTCTGTGACCAATATTTTCAGACATTCTGAGAGACTGTGAGGTGTGGAGAAATACGTGCACAGTTTTATGAAGCTGGCATCTTTAATGACACAAACAAATCATTTTAGCATCAGTTTTTTAATAACTGTATGCATAACTGCCACTGAAAAAACTGCTTTTATGGTTGAAAAGGTTGAAGATCTACAGTATATGTATTAAACAGTACTGTTGGAACCAAGTTTAATAAATCTTCTTTAGTGAACTTCAGTGATATACCATAGGTGGGTTCTCCAGATGGTAGTAATTCTATCCTGTTTGCTTTGGGGGTTTCAGTTCCTCTCGCTGAAGGCCGGAGACGAGAGACGTCAGTTGATTCCCGTCCTCACCACTATGTTAAAGTTGAGTCAGGAGGAGAAGACAACTCTTCATGCCATAGCCGAGGGTGAGCAATGTTTTAACCTCATATACATGTACTGGATGAGAAAGTCTGCCAGCAACCTGCAGATTGTGGTTGGTTTAGACCGTTTCCTATCACTATAATGCAGGCCCTCAGTGGAATTACTCTGTGACTTCATAGAGTGTCTTTTCGTGGTGTCCTTGATGTGGTGTTCTAGTGAAGCGGCACCTCATATACCTTTACAATTGTATGTTTGTCAGCATTACCTCAGCCCTCTAACAAGGTGGCACAGATATGACAGAGTGTTCAGAGATGAAACACAGATTTTGGGTCAAAAAATCTGTATTTGCTACATGTACCAAAAATAGCTGAAATTATTGCCTTTCGGTAAATATGAGGTTGATACTTGCAGTATTAGTATTTGTAATCTTAAAATGAAAAAACTAAAACTTGACATGGATCGTATACTTCCTGAACTTGATTACCCAAGTTAAATGGTAACACATGCACAGTGATGTCTGATAATTTGTGAAAGCTAATTACTTTATTTGGGTTATGCTAAAATAATAAAAAAAAATGTAATTGAATTTGCGCTAATCAATTTTTTGCAGAAAATCTCAGGTATAGTCTTATTAATGTGAAAAAAATTCTCTAAACCGTATTTTTGATTTCTTGTGAAAACTTGCTTCCCGATCACAAACCTAATTCAGATGTCATACTCAGAAGTGAGCTCTCTTCTGTCAAGGTGAAAATGTTGACTTCTGACTGAATGATATAAGCTACTCCCACATGTACATGTACTTTGCAACAGGTATTGTTCAACCTTTGTTGATGACCACTTGTCTTCCACCACTATGATGGACATATTTATTGTTAGTATATTACCAAAGGTCAGTGGTTTAACCCCGGGCTTTCTGACAGCCATCATACAAGTACAACATTCTTGAGTACTGGTATAATATTAAGGAAAAATTTGATTGGGTCTGTATACCCCACTCAAGAACATTTCACTTATACGGAGGCAATCAGCGTTATGGAGCAAGGAAACTTGGCAGAACCCATGGGGATCCCACAACCATCAGCAGGTTGCTCAAAGAGCAATTAATTCATTTCCTTTCCAGGAGTTAAGCATTGACCATGTTTCCTGTTGTTACACACACACATATACATATATGTATATATATATATATATATATATATATATATATATATATATATATATATATATATATTATGTTTGCATTGTATTGTATATTTGTTCATATTTGTTGCAGTAATCAAAAAATTTAAAAAAACATTAACCATGTTGCTGTTGTTGCAGGGGAAGAGGGCGCCCCATCACAGACAGGAGGTTGGGGAGCTTACTTACACCGCTGGACAAGTCTTACATAAGACGTGGCTTTCTGCAACCTTGTTCGCTGTGCTCTGGGAACTCCATGTGTTCAACTCAACCAGTGTCATGACATATACACTACTGATACCCAGTATACCTGACCTATGTGATTTATGATTGAGTATTTGTGCTACCTGTAGTTGTTTGTTTCACACAACATAACAACAGTTTGTTAAGCTGACCTGTTATGAAATATTTAGGGAAGTTGTTTTTGAGGCTTCAAAGGGAGTTTAGATTCCACTCCTCTGAAACAGGCTTTCTGTACCATAATTTGTAAGCATAGGTTTTATGTTGTACAGGTGAAGTCATGCAGAAAAAAGATTTGATGTAATTCAATTTATTCTTTGATTGACTAAAGGGGACCATTTCCCACCTAAAGTAATTCGGGCATGAGCTGGGTTTTTGTTCTACTGTTCATTCCTGCTTTTGCGGTTAAACTGGTATTACACCTGTAATGTAAGAGGACAATTGTCAAGTCAGCTCCATCATTAGCCAGCTCTATCAGTACCCACCTCCCCCATTACCCAGCTCCCCCATTACTCAGCTCCCCCATTACTCAGCTCCCCCATTATCCAGCTTCCCCATTACTCAGATCCCCCATTACTCAGCTCCCCCATTACCCAGATCCCCCATTAGCTGGGTAATGACTGTTAATGGACTGTAATTATGAACAGAATATCTTGTATGGCTGAATCTGAGGGTTTGTTTGAAAATCTCGCTTTATTATCGACTAGAGTGTGTGCTTCATGAAGTAATGTTTGATGCTTCACTTAACAGTGTGTGGTAATTCTCTAAATACCGTGCGATGATTCACCAAACACTGTGTGATGATTCATCAATACTGTGTGATTATGCACCAAATGCTGTGGTGATGCACCAAATACTGTGTTATGGTTCGTCAAATACTGTGTTATAATTCACCAAACACTGTGTGATGATTTACTAAGTACTGTATGATGATTTACCAAATATTGTGTGATGATCTACCAAGTACTGTGTGATGATTTACTAAATACTGTGTGATGATTCACCAAATACTGTGTGATGATTTACTAAGTGTTGCGTGATGATTCACCAAATACTGTGGTGAGTCACTGAATACTAATGTTGTGTGGTGATTTACTCAATAGCGTATAGGCATTCACCAGATAATGTGTATCACTTCACCTAATGGTGTGTAAAACACCAAATACACAAAAACATGCAGTATGTGGCGATACATAAAATATGGGTAATACTACGTGATTGTATGTGGTATGATCTGTCACTAAACAGTATGGTGTGATTCACTAAATACTGTGTGTTTTTTCTAAATACTGTGTGGTGATTCACCAAAATTTGTGGGATCTCAGTAAATAGTGTGTGGGACTTTGCTTATCTAATATTTTTTGTCAGATATTCAGTTTTTGAACTCAATTTCTTTTTTCTCATAGTAAAAAGCTATGAATGTTTTCAAGGCAAATATAGACAGAGGTATATTTTTGATCACTGGACCTATATAAACTATGAAATACATGTACAATAGTAACATATATAAACACTTCAGGCTGTTTTGGATTTTTTTTTTATGAAGAAGATAAGGAGAGATTTTCTTCAAGATAAGGAGAAAAATAGGATATTACACTTTGTCAAATCAAAAATCAGTAAAAATAAAATTTTAATATTTAATATGAGACATAGCTGGCTCCTCATCAGTACCATTGCCTGACAGCTCATTTTTCTGTGAGAATCCAGGAATCTGGATTATTCCCGCAAATCAAAGTATGGGAATCTAGATAGAAATGGTGAAAGAAAAAATTTCAAATTTATCTAAGTGAAAAGTAAGACCTGTACAAAACTAAACCAGTAGATACAGGTTGCATATTAGAAAAGGACTTGGGAAAAGAGATTGAAGAGCACTTTGAATATACAGTATTCTGAAGTTGCATTCTAATGAGACAACTTGAAAGTTTTAGGAATCTCTTTTGATTCTTTGCAAAATTTGACAAAAACAGGCCTGTCCTGAAATGACAATATCCTGCCTCAAGAATAATGAGTGTACAGTGCTAAATATAGCTCAGTACTGCAGTCTGTCATTTCACTGAGTGTACAGACACTACACATGTAATATCTCAACCATTTACCCTATATAAAACTTTATAAAATGTTCTGTTGATTTTGGAAATTTCTTGATTTTGCGCAACAGTGCATGACATACTCATAGATTTAAATGTGTTAATGTAATATTTTGACAGCTAAGAGAAGCCTGTTTCTATGGACACTTTTTCTGCAAGAGTCTAAGCTCAAAGAATGTGAAAACGGTACTGAAAATATGATCACATTACAGTAAGATTAAAGTAAGTACAGTAAATGACCACAGATTTTGCCCATGGCGAAGTTTTATATTTAGATGGATTCTGGAAGGTAGGATGATATCATGTGGGGGAGGGGCAATATACGTTATATCACAAAATGCAATATTTATTTACATTTATCTGCTTTGAAAAATGTGTTTTTTTGGAGGCAAAATTTTAGGCCATTGATGGTATTGAGAAAGCAGACTGTATGGTTTTAGGGCTAGTTTAGAGGGACTTTGTAGTTAGGAGGAATGTATGAATAATGTGACCTGTAATGGGTAGTACTTAACTTGTATGACAAGGAAAGTTAGAAAGTTCATTATATTTGCCTTAATTTGGTCTCTAACTGATCATAACTGTAAATTAATGTTTGAAAGGGGATGTGGAATATATTGTTCTATGCAAAGCCCTTGTAATTCATATTTTACAGGTGTTCCCTTTTTGAAAGAAACAAAGTGTTACAAGTGTTTGTATATTTATGTTCATGTACATCACACCAACTGTATGTGCAGTGTTAATGTTGATGGAAGTGTGATTTGTGTTTGAACTGTGAATGCTGATGTCTTCACTCTCATTCATGCAGATATGAATGTAAGAATTTGTGTGTTTCCATGGTTATTGTTAAGGATGACAGCTAAAGACTGTGTGATATCATTCTTGTTGACAGCTCTTGTCATTGTTGCCAGTACATCATCTTCATACATTCTAGAAAGTTAACTTCTTGGGGTAAGTCGCCAAGATATGGCTGAAATATTGCCGATGTGGCGTTAAGCCATAATCATTCATTTATTCATTCCTGGGTTAAGCATACAGAGAAATAATATATAAATTTGGGGTTAAATTTTGAATTAGTTGTAAACATTTGTTGGCATCTCAGTTTTTTCTTGTACATGGATTTTGAGGTGTCTGTCGGGTATATTGCAAGAAATCGCCATAAATTTTTGTTCTGCCGTATAGGTTAATTTATTTCAATTATTAGTAGGTGTTTTTTGTATTGAGGGACCATATGTAACATTGATTCAGTATTAGCGGAAGTGCAGTGCTCTGCGCTGGGGTGTTCACATATAGATGGTTTGAAATTAATATATTCTGGCTGAAGGGGAAGGAATATCCCTGTGGCAGTTATGCTGACACTAATGCCTTTATGACTTGTTTTTATCAATTTTATTACAATAATATTAGGAGCCAAAACAACTTGAACAGAGAGTGACAGAAGTTTTAGAGAGTAATTTTGTCATAGAAACTTGTTTTGCTGGTTTTTAAAGTCAAAAGCTTGCGCCAGTAGAGCGGATTCATCAAATACCGTGTGGCAATTCACCAAATACTGTATGGAGATTCACCAAATACTGTGTGGTAATTCACCAATACTGTGTGATGATCCAAAACAACTGATCACAGAGTGACAGAAGTTTCAGAGAGTAAATTTTGTCACAGAAACTGGTTTTGCTGGGTTTTTTTGCATCAAGAGCTTGCACCAGTAGAAAGACAACAGTGAATAGGGAATTCACCATGATGAGTACTCTTTTTATGGATTAGTTATGACGTTATCAGCCATATAGACAGCACACAAACTAAATTCCGGTTTGTACATCCCTTACCATGGTTGTCATATTCATATTGTAAAATAAGGGGGCAAAAATAAAACTATTTTCTTGGTGTACATGTATACATGCTTCGTGTGTTTTTTTTTTTTGTTTTTTTTTTGTTTTGTTTTTTTTGTTTTTTTTTTTGTTTTTTTTTCCAATGACTAAAACATTCGTGCATGTACATGTAGACTGAGCCAGGGTGCCTTCTTGTTAAGGTGTTGAAACTTATACAGTGTCATTTTAGAAAAGAACTGACTGAAAACGTCACAATGAGCGATTTATCACCATGCAAGGCCCGGAAAAACCCAGTACCCGATGCCCTTGGCCAGGTACCAACGAAACCTTCTGATTTAAAACCGCGGCGTAACCATCTGCAGATTCGAACGTGCGACCCAATGGGAAAAGCCCTTTGTTTGCTGCAGTTAACAACTAGGGCAAGTTGTTCAAAAACGTCAAGTTGTTCAAAAACGTATTAGCAGTTAGACCCTCTATTTACAGTAACCTGGACTTTATTCCATATGGTTTGTATTAAAACGAGTTGGATATTAACATTTCAGCCATAGTTTACTTGTGATAGGCACCTCTTTGAACAGCTGACCCCAGAGTCGTAC
Source organism: Liolophura sinensis (assembly GCF_032854445.1). NCBI lineage: Eukaryota > Metazoa > Mollusca > Polyplacophora > Chitonida > Chitonidae > Liolophura > Liolophura sinensis. The sequence goes on from NC_088306.1 coordinate 19,935,519, forward strand.
AAATCATGAGTTCTCATAAGATTGGATCTGCATTTAGCAGAAATCAACGAGACAACTGGAATGGTTTCAGTTTACTTTTATGGACACATATGGTGTGTTATTAAGGGAAGGTTAACGGTGAAGACCACATTGTATAGATTTCTCAGTAGACCCAGAGGTGAATCTGATGACCGAGATACTCTGATAATCTTGCTCGAAGGTCATGCAATTCCGAAACATGATACAAAACAGGATGTAAGTCGAGGAGCCATGCTATAGCTTTCTTTGAAAGACAAACATCTGATACGCCATCGCTGCATATTTATAATAGTACATGTAAATATCTTTTCTTTTCGCTTAGGCAACATCAGTTTTGTTATGTGTTCTAGGAGTGAGCCGACACCCCAAAAGTCCACAAATGGAATAGAAATAAGACTGAAAATCCACCTTTTTAGTTTGTCCGATGTTGATGTCTTCATGATTTTCCTGTTTTTCAAAGCTTTACAATAATGCAAATAAGTGTTCAATGGCGACTGTAGGAACAGCCTACATTTCACACAAATTACTTTATACCTATACCCTCCCCTCGCATAAGAAAAAGATTAACATGTAAGACAGAAATTTAAATTGTATTGTGGCTTGCTCGCGCTTCTTTGTTCTCAATGCGGTGTGATCTAATGTTTATATGGCAACTATATTAACCTCTTATTCCGTGTCTCCATGCACTGTTCTGGGTGTCTTGGTTAAAATACACCTTTACATGGCGTTCACTAGGGATGGCTTACCGTCCACCAAAATGAAAATTTTACACCCGTTATCGTTGAGCTTGTTCTGCCTGATGGAAATCTGTAAGACACATGCGCGAAAGTTCGTCAGCTACTTGCCAAAGATCGGTGGTATACTCAGGACATCTCCGTTTCCTTCACTAATGAAACGGACCCGTGTCCTACGTATGTATATGCCTATATAGAAGACAAACACTTAGTACGGACTGAATCCGCATTCAAGAACAGTTATTAAAATCCGTATTCAACACCAACAAATCAAAACCTCGTTCAACACCAATCATTCGAATCCCCGGTCAACACGATTCATTCAAATCCACGTTCAATATCAATCATTCAAATCCGCGTTCAGCACCAGTTCTTCCAATCTGCGTTCCACACGATTCATTCAAATCCGCACAGGAACATTAATATATACCTTGCATATATCTTCTTTATATACCTACACTTTAAATGTGTACCAATTGTGTACCTCCGATAGCCATCTTGTTTATAACTTGTGCTGCACAAACACGTGTACAAGACGGTACACATTTACTTCTTGAGAGTAGATAATTTAGAGAAGGTGATCGTTGCAAACCACAGGAGTGAAATAACTACATAATATTAATATTTGCACATATCGTAGAGCTAGTTGTCATACTTCCAGGTCTCTGCGTTCCTAGCCATTGAAGAATTCAGCCTGACACATAGAGAGCCCTTGTACTATATATGGACGTAAATTCCCCAAACTATACCGTTTACCATAAACGTACATTTCTTCCCATCTACTTGACCCAGATACCTCAAAGCGGATATGCACTATAAATGACCCAGGTCACTGTTGGCTCTTATTACGCTGTAACGTCAGTTCCACCTCTGTCGGCTTACCATATAATGCCATCCTCAACAAAAATCAGTATGGTATACTTTTTTTGTTACAACGGGGTATTGTGGTATAAATAACAGTATGGTATACCTTTGTTGGTGCTACAGGGTATTGTGGTATAAATACGAGTATGGTATACTTTTGTTGGTGTAACAGAGCATTGTGGTACAAATAACAGCATGGTAAAGTTTTGTTGTTGCCTTTACACTAACTGTACTCCGTTCTGCGAAAGGCGCTTCTCCTTCCCTTCGAAGAAGCCAGAAATGAACAGGAAATACGCTGCCCTGACACTCCAATCTCCAGTAAAAGAAATAAAATACTGACACTTCATTGGTCACGCGATTTGACGCAATGAGTGTGAATAAGTATATATACTTTTCCGTAGTAATGACCTAGGACTTGTGTGGGTTTACACATAGGTTCAACGACGTACGAAATCAACGGCTTACAGGCGAAGACCTGAGTGTGCAGCATCGATATCAGGTAAGGGAGATTGTTGCTCAGATTTGTTGTAACGAAACATTTTGACTCGACTCTGGATTGTTCTTGGCTGTAAAGAGGAATTTTGATTAGGATTTTGGATATGAGAAGGAACTCTTAGCTGTAAGAAAATATCTTGATTACATTCTTGGCTGTAAAGAAATACTTTGATTAGAATATGGGTTGTAAGAAGAAGCTTTTACTTGTAAGGAAATATCTTGATTTTTTGGTTGAAAAGAAGCACTTTGATTAGACTTGATTGTAAGGAAATATCCTGAATAGTTTCTTAGTTGTAAGAAAACTATTGATTAGACTGTTGGTTGTAGTTTGATTTAATATCTGACTGTAAGGAGGCATGTTGATCAGACCTTGACTGTAAGGAGGTAGGATTATTAGATCCTTGGATGTAAGAGGGCAGGTTGATTAGATCCTTGGTTATAAGGAGGCAGGTTGATTAAATTCTTGGATATAAGGAGGTAGGTTTATTAGACCCTGGGCTGTAAAAAGGCAGGTTGATTGGATCCATGGCTATAAATAGGCAGAATGATTAAATCCTTAGCTGTAAATGGGCAGGTTGATTAGACCCTTTGCTGTAAGGAGGCAGGTTGGTTTGACCCATGGCTGTAAGGAGGCAGGTTGGTTTGACCCATGGCTGTAAGGAGGCAGGTTGATTAGACCTATGGCTGTCAGGAGGAAGGTTGGTTAGACCCTTAGACGTAAGGAGGCAGGTTGATTAGACCCTGGACTGTAAGGAAACAGGTTGATTAGACGATTGTCTTTAAGGAAGCAGACTGATCGGCTTCGCAATAATCAACCTCATAATATTATCTCTGTCATATAACTGTAAAATGTACGTATTTTACATATTTCACATAATACCCTGTGAGAAACAGTTATCTGTTCATGTATTATAATGAACTTGATCATACACCCATGAGACTGAAATATAACGCTTTCGACATCAGGGCATATTTACTGACCTAACAGCAACCGTAAAACGCAGCGTCTTCGTTGCCAGCATTTACATTTACATTTAGCACTGTAGGAAGAAATGTGATAAAGTAAGAAATTTTCACGATTTTGCTTTATGTGTATTCACCTTTCGTCATATTATGATTGTCAACAGTGGCTAACAAAAATCGGACGTTTGTTTGTTTTTAGGCATCATCACTCCCGAGAAATCATGAAGGTCGTGGTGCTGCTAGCCGCCGTCCTGTGTGCGGTAGTCGTACTTCCGGTGCCACTAGCCCTCTGCGCATGCTCCAGCAGTACGGTGCCCTGTAAAGAGAGATGTCAACCGAACTGTGCATCCCCACCATTTGAGCAGTTTTCTTCAAAACCACCAACCTTTGAGGAAGAGAATGTACCTGCAACAAAGCAGCCATTCAAAACCGAGGAACGGGAAGATGACTACTCCCTTATCAGGAAATGGTGGAATGAGCTTCCTCAAGAAGTTTTGGAGAGTGACAGAAGCAAGCGAGCTGTTGGAAGGTACGTTTACAGAGCTCTCCGCTGGGATGAAAACCCCAACCTGGGCCTGTTTGCCAAAAATCCTCTTGCCAGGGAATCCATACCTTCGCATGTTGGACAGGGTTCAACATGGGGATACACGTCGCAGTACATCTCCACCACTAAAAGCCTCAGAGTCGCCACATACCAGTACGCACGGCGCGGCAATCGCATCGCCCAAATCGACGTGGCTATTGCTTTAGCATCCGGAAGGTGCCAGGTCTTTGATGTATCGAATGGTGGTTATGGTCTTGAAGGACAAGCCCTGACGTGGGCAAGGCGCTCCCAAGAAGTCTTGTTTACCGGAACCATTCCTCCTCAAGCTATAACATTACTTCCCAGGAGACAACGAGGGCGAAGAAGCGGCTAAAATGAAGTACATATTAAATGAAAGATCAATCAACATGGTCCACAAAAGTAGAACCATTTATTTTTCTTTAAGTTTTCCAACATAGTGCTTTCAAAGCATCAGATTGAAAATGTGTGATGTCAACTTAATGAATACTTTTACATACATGGAAGGATAACAGATACAAGCAAAGAGCGATGACAGGCAAATAAGCGACAGTTTAACTCAAACCGACCGCGTGTGGCGAGGCGGCAGCCATGCCATTGATACTCTCGTACCCCAACCGGGCCTTCCCTTCTCTCATAACTGCAGTGTTCAAATGGTAGTACCAGTGGAAGTATCGTAGTGACAATAGTGTATACAAAAAATAGTATTACACATCTAACACAAATACAAAACAGTCGTGAGCACTTGTACATCATCAGTATGAAACCCAGAAGGCCAAACAACACTCTATAGAGGACCATGTAATTTGTGCTAACTAACTCGGTGGCGCCTTACCCTGTCACATGTATGTATAAGTACTTTGAGTTTTGAAAGCCAACAGTCTTTGTGTGTTAAGTGACGAAAACATGATGTGACGTCACTAGTCCCAAAATGTCAAGAGAAGGCAAATTATTAGGTTGAAATAAATTCTAACAAATAAAAAGAAACTACTTTCCTGCACAATGTTCAATGGTCTTTCATCAGACGTATACTCCAATATAGCTGTGACTCATGTCAGATTAATCCCAGATGATGCTGTTTTCTTTGCCTTTAAGGTCACTGTTGACACTTGAAAATACCGGCCGTCTTACTTCCATGCGATTTAAAGTCACACAAACTAGATTCGTTTAGTTAAGAAGTAACATCCATCGTTAGAAATGAATCGCTCAAAGACCCAAAGTATAAAATTGTTATAATTATTGACACAGTATAAGATCCTATTGTTTTCTGGAATTAGGTCAATTTAACAGGATTTATAGATGGTTTGCTCTTTAATTAGCCCTATATAGCGATATGGTTAAGGTGTGTTTATGTTATGGTTTTCACGTAGACAAGACTTCATTTCCACCTTTGTACTTATTCTTCAATGTTCACATACAACTGTTGACTAACAGCGAATAAACGGTAAACTCAGAATTGAAATAATAAGTAATTTGTTTTTGATATCCTCCATATTTTGTTGAGGGTTTTTTTTTTTTCATTGATTAATTTACTTTGTTGTATTGTGTTTATTTCTCACTCACACAAAGGCAATCGGGTTGAAGAAAAAAAATACAACTGCACTTTGTTTGGGTTCCTGAAAAACGTCCTGAATCTAAGCTGCACGCGACATTTCTCCTTACAGCGCATGTGCAGTTCTTGCCTCGGCCGTAAGAACGAAAGCACACTCCTTAGAGCGAATGTTCCGCTTTCTACTCTCGCTTTACACCACTGCCACCACTAGACAAGCTTGACTTTTATAGCTTGTGAGACCAAATTACGCTTGTTGAGGCTTAGTCAAACCACTAGTGTCATTTAGCGATACTATTTAATCAGCAATCATCAATAAAATTGTTGCATGTTTTGGTTAGACTCGTATTGTACATACTTCAGATAAAGAAAATGAATGTGTATAAATGATTATTAGAACAAAAATTGAGGCGGATTGTTTGTGTTTTCTGACATCACTTTCTGCCTCATCACCGTGACCCCAGTGACTTCGGCGTTGTTCAAGATTTCTGTATAAAATTTGGTTGTGACGTAAAGTGAATGTATACATTCTGTAAGAAGTATGCGCCGACGAACCAACGAAATCGAGCCTGCGGCTTCTTGGATCGAGGTCAGTTTGAGACGAGAACAAGTCTCACTACAATGGCTCCCGTGTGCTCAAATACTAGTATTTATTTATTGATTTAAAGGTGATTAAACGTGATACTCAATAATACCAGTATTATGGGTGGAGAAAACCGAAGTTCCTGGGTAGGCCTAAACCACCGACCTTTGGTAAATTGCTACGAACCTCAGGGTCCGGTTGTTCGGAAAACGTATTAAGAAAAGATGGGTATGAAATTTAGCCTGGACGACTTCATGCTTTTATTAGGATTGGTAATGTATAACGATGATTTGTTTTTTTGAGCAATCAATCACAGGTAGACACTGCCAAAAATCAGACCATACCACTGGTATACGACTTTTACATTTAATTTACACACCAAATCTGACACATTTCGAAACACTGCAAATGTTGGTTCGAATCACACATAAAATAATATTTCTATATCAAAATGAAGAAAGTGACGAGTCTCCACTGGTTTAGGAATGTGTGGTGTTGCACTTGATGCAGATTTATTTATCCATTTGTTTTTTTTGTTTAACGCCATACTAAAGAGTTTTTATAGATGACGGTCAGCTTCATACATGGGTGGAGGAAACTGGAGCGCACGGCGTAAACCACCGACATTTGTCATGTTATTCACGAACTTTCCCACGTGACGTACAAACCCTGGATAACCAGTGGTCTTCAACTAACGTAGGACTGCACCAACGGACACACTAGCGTCGTCAAACGGTTAAAGTGAAGGTATTTTAGGTGTTTGTTAGTGTTTAAGGACAATGGCTTTTCATTTTGTCTGTTCCTTAAAAATCAATCAGTCATTTGAACAGCTTATATATCATGTCTAGTACGGCGTAAAACACCAATCAGATAAATAAATAAATATATATCGTGTCGAACGCAGTCTCTTATCTTTCTTAGGTAATTAGTCTTCGGTAATTGTTATGGTCATCATGTTGGCAGAATAGCGCAATCCTTGAATACCCAGGTTCTTCAAAGGGTACATCTCTCCTGAATTCGAATTTGTGTAAATATCACAACGGTTTACTGCCATGCCAACTTAAGACAGTCAGTTTCAATTATCCTTACTTAATTGGATGGCAATATATCAAAGTATATAGCGGCTATACAGATCTCGTTTTCTTTTTTTGCGTTTATTAGAACCTGTGTGTTATGTGACGATTTAAATCAACGTCATAGGTTATTACTGCAACAACTGGTCTTGTCAAGGTTATTCCATCAAGTGCCTTCACTCTTTCTTTAATTTTACAATAAGCTCAGTCCTCTTGTAAGTAAATATGGACTGAGTGTACAGGATCTCTGGCAGTCTCCCTCATAGTCGCGTCTAATTCCACTTTACCCGGGGTCACGGTCAGTATATTCATCATGTTGAATTAGGTCGTCACGTTGGATATATAAACAGCTGCAATCAAAGTACAACTGATATACAATCTCTATTATTGACAACTTATGAACTAGCATGGTGCACAGTTTGAATGCTTGTTTAATTCGTTCGCCTAGAACATTCCTCACCTCTATCCACCATCAGTGAAAACCATTGACGGCTTCTCTTTGCACGAAGTCGTCCAGTTCTTGGTTTGTATATTTTCTTAGTATTTTGGTGGTTTGTGCTGGACGATGTTTTGGAAATAGGTTTTACGGCTGATATACGAACGTCATTCAGTTTTGACGCCGTCACGATGGCAAACATGACGGAAAACTTTAGAACTGCACATCTGTGCCTTGATGGAGAAATGATGCTAGACAAGAGACCATGCAACCAGCCCTCGCAGGTACAGATGCAAAGCAAAATCTGAATGCAGACGGCGGAGAATAACTCCTGATATTTGCTATACATGTACAAAGCTCTCGCAACATAGTGTAACCTACAAGGGAACATACATACTGAAAACAGATATGCCCGAATAGTACATGTCGTTGAGACCGGCCCCAATGGGTCAGTTGGGAGAGCGTCCCAGGGTCAGTCATTGGTCGTCTCGCACGACCTTAAAAGGGGAAGTTGTAGCTTTCTCGCTGGGCGTTCAGCATTAAGGGGATAGTGTAACGACAGGTTGACCTGTGTCAGTATAATGGCTCGGATGGGGTAGCTTACTTGCTTTCGGTAAGTCGTCTCAGTGAAGCAGCACTAGATAAGATTGGTGGAAATCCGTCCTGCAAGGAGGCACATTACACGTACACGCACTCTAAGGACTCCTTTGTCGTCATATGACTGAAAAATTGTTAAGTACGACTTTAAACCTCAAGACCTCACTCACAGGTCTATAGACGGTGGGGAAATAATTTAGATGGCCACATTGCCATATTTAATACTACAGAATACAGTTTACTTCATTTATTTATTTATTTGATTGGTGTTTTACGCCGTACTCAAGAATATTTCACTTATACGACGGCGACCAGCATTATGGTGGGAGGAACCCGGGCAGAGTCCGGGGGAAAACCACAACCATCCGCAGGCTGCTGGCAGACCTTCCCACGTACGGATAATAGGATATTACTCAAACTCATCTTGTAAGTGCTTGAACCTGAACCTTTAGCTCCACGGCTTACAGAATAAGGTAAAATGAAATGCAAGTGATACTGATAGCAATTTATTAGAGACGTCACTCGTATAGGATTACTCAAACTGCGCTTTCGTCACACTTAACAAGCAATGACATGAAACCAATGCAAAGGCACCAAGGATAATATTCATGAAGCATGCTTATCTTTAAGTATAGCCCTTTGGTAAGTGTATTTCATACATGTATCTCTACAACAGACGTTATCATGTGCTCTTCATGAACCCAGTTCCTCTAACTTTAATGTAAGCTAATTCTACTTGATGCCACCTTCGCTGCAATATTTAAATATGCAACTATACAGTATGTAACTATACAGTGTAGTGACATGTCAAGACGACACGGTATGGTTGAGGAAATTGCATGAAAAAGAATCTAACTCCAAAACGCAACAAAATCAAATCCGAAAATCTGTAGCAGCGTTCAATGTAGAAAACATTTTTGCCAGGCTTTTATCAAGCTATTCAAAGCGCACTTTCGTTTTCCCAAGTTTTGTTTTTGCTTGGATCTGCACGCTGAGGAATCATATCTGCGTGTGTCACAGCATTGCAATGTCACTGTACTCTTGAAACGTCCTGCAAAACCACCTGGTGTCTCGTTGTAGAGCGCGTTGCGTAGAGTCCTGTAACATAACAGCCAAAATGTTTCCTGATACCATAACAAAATATATATGCCTACCTAAGAATCAGTATGCGGTCGCTGTGAGTTCAAATCCAGCTCATGCTGGATTCCTCTCCGACTGTACGTGGGATGGCCTGTCAGCAACCTGCGGATGGTCGTGGGTTTCCCCCTGATTCTGCCCGGTTTCCTCCCACCATAATGTTGGCCGCCGTCGTATAAGTGAAATATTCTTGAGTACGGCGTAAAACACCAATGAAATAAATAAATAAATAAATAAATAAATACATACAATCAGTACCCTTGCACAACTTTCGTGTTTGTAATTCTGTGTATATTAGGGCGTAAAGTCTCTTATTTGCTGCCAGCGGGTCACTGACGTTGGTGCACATACGCATGCCTGGTATGAAAATAATGGAAATGGGAATTGTCTAAACTTTTGTCAGGTATGAGTGAATTGAGTGTATTGATGAAAGTTTTAAATTCGTGGTGAGGGGACACAAGGTGTCATGCGTGATGAGACTGCGAGTGACGTCTCCTTGGTGTTGTTAGGTAGGCCTACTTCTAGCTTCTGCTATAGGAAGATCGAGATTTTGTCGACCTATGTCAAGATTTCAATGGCTGGCTTTCTCACAGGCTGGGCAACGTAGGCATCTGTGCTTACTGGCCACGGACTGAGTTACAGGACTAATCGTTCACATTGTCGCTTATGGGAAATCAAGTTGTCTGAACCACATCAGAGCCACTAAAAAGTTCCCCAATACAACAACAGCAACAAGTACACGCCGACTCTTCGCTTTGAGGATTTCTTGATCTCATGTGTAAAAAAAGTCAGTCGCGTGCTAAAACCAATAAATCAATCATGATTCATTGACGTCACGGTTTCAGAATACTAAGCGTCTTTGGGTTTGAACGATTCGGTTACCAGACTGCCTGCTAGACGCAAACTAACACAAAATTAACGGACGAGAGCTACGAGACTCGTGAACCGCATTTTACAGGCCCGTTTTTTACCTTCATAAGGTAAACACTAGCCTTCTGAGTGAACAGTCAGTGTTCAAACACTGCTAATTATCTTTTACTGAAATCTAACTGTCCGATTTCACCAGTCCTAATAAAAGCATGAAGTCGACGTTGTTACTGTGACAGTTAATATCTATAGCGTTGTCACATTCCGATAGCCACGGCTTTCCTGTCCCATTGGTCTGTAGCTAGACAGTCTATCATGAATTTGGCTACGTCATGCCGTCCGATTTTGCCGGTGCTGTCCGGTACAAACTGACCCTCAGCGACCTTCACCTCTTGACCTGAAAACAGGGATACAAAGTAAAGATGCAAATGTGAAGAAACTCCAAACTTAACATAGCGTGACTTATGTTGTCAAGGAAACTATCGTAGTGACTTCTCTGATATACTTGAAATTTCTGTTGATTTTCAGAAGCCTTAATACGAAGGGCAATGGAGACACACAATCAGCGTACAAACGCAAAGAATTTAATCGGACACCAGTTTCGATTGTAAATGGCGGGTCTCCGTGCTTTGTATATATTTAGGAAAACAATACACATTATCTAGATCTGCCAGATGTTGACGATTCGTTGATACGTTTGTAAAACAGGAAGACAACGGCCTCCGCCGGAAGGGAGATAACTCGATCCACTCAGTCATTAATGTTGGAACCTACCTGTCGAGGGCCCATTCCCCAACATGGCCGGTCGGACGATTGTGTAGTTTATGTCCTCACATTCGCTTGCCAAGTAACGCTCCATCTCCGCCATATTTGCAAGAACTCGACCTATCAGGAAAGGTTTAAAAAACCACTGGACCACTTTTGGCGTATCTTCTCCGGCTGAATAAAAAGAAAATAAATAAAATAGAATAAAATAAATCACGTAAGACAATTACAATGCGTGATTATTTTCATCAGTAATGAATGGATGGATACGCCATTACTCCACCTCGGCAATATTTCAGCGATACCGTGGTGAATATAAGCATTAAGAAGCGGACACTGTTCAATCCCAGCTTTTGAGAGGCAGATAATCATCATTACATACTCGCGCTACTGCTGACCGCTAGCGTTCTATGTTGCGTATTGCCCAGTTTCTCTGAACAACGCGGTGTATAAGGGAGTTATACACGAGTGTATAGAGAAACTAGACACCGCATATCACTCGTTAAATAAATTCAAATCATAGGAAATACAAGTAAAGAGAAAGATAGAGATTAATTTAAATCGCAATTTCCACACAACAACAAACCTTTCTGTTTTCCCTTCTCCATTTATCCTGAACAGACATACACTTTTCCCGCCTCATAGGCTCTGGAAATTTGCATATTACACTGGGATGATGAATTAAGGTATATAAGCGTTTCCAAATGTCATATATCTATGGAAAGCTCAAAATAATTTTTAAAAAGCAAATAAACACAATGTATAGAAATCCATGAGTATATAAGATTGACCTAATTATGTGCTCAGAATAAGCATGTAAATCTCTTTCTATTCTACGTGATAATTAATTATCACGTAGAACAGACCATTTGAATCTTTGGAAAATATCACAGAGCTATGAAGATGTCAGTGACATGAAAAGTAAGTAATTCATTTGAAACGGATTCTGCCAGAACATTGCAAAATCTTCGTCTAGGGTTACAAAAGGTTTGTTTGTGTCTCGGTCAGTAGGTAGACAATTTAAAAAGTTCAAGCCCGCTAGCGCAGGGTAATGACCCAGGAGCGTCTCAGTGGTCACTGTGAGTTCGAGCCCAGCCCATGCTGGCTTCCTCTCCGGCTGTTCGTGGGAAGGTCTTGCAGCAACGTGCGGATGGTCGTGTGTTTCCTCTGGGTTCTATTTGGCTTCCTTCATAAGGCTGGCCGCCGTCGTAGAAGTGAAATATTCTTGAGTACGGAGTAGAGCACCAATCACATAAACAAATGAATAAAAAGCTTTGTATATTCCAGTCAATACCATTGTTGTAAAGGGTGAGCGAGTGAGTGCTTGGGGTTTATCGCTGTACTTAACAATTTTTTAGTCATATGACGACGAAGGAATCCTTAGAGTGCATGTAATGTGCCTCCTTCTTGCAGGACGGATTTCCACCGCTCTTTTATCTATTGCTGCTCCACTGAGACGTCTTACCGAAGGCTAGTTAGCCGACCCACCCGAGCAATCATACTGACACAGGTAAACCAGTCTTTGCACCTTCTCTTAATGTTGAACGAGAAGCTTAGATTCAGCACTTTGTCTTTTGGACTAATCAACCAAATGCTACTTTACCACCAAATTCTGCCATCACTTGAACAAGACTGAAGTCACTGTGGCCGAGATGATGAGGGAGGAAGTAGGCTAATGTCAGAAAACGCATAAACTGTCTTGACCTTTGTGCATAAAAATACTTTACACACATGCATTATCTTTATCTAAAGTATTCACAAAACGATTTCAACCCACACATGAAACAATTTTATTGATGAATTCAGACTTAATAGTTCACCAGGACACCAGTGGTGAGGCCAAAGGCGCTCGAATCCAGTCCTTGAACGCTATATATGCCATATACCAGCCTTCTACATATATATAAGATGTAACGGTTTGAAACGAGTTTCGTAGGGCCAATGGAAAGACGTGTCATACCTTTACTGCTTTTATATATGTGGGAGGCTGGTATATGTACATTTATTTGTTTATTTGATTGGTGTTCTACGCCGTACTCAAGAATATTTCACTTTTACGACGGCGGCCAGCCTTATGAAGGAAGGCAAATAGAACCCAGAGGAAACACACGACCATCCGCACGTTGCTGCAAGACCTTCCCATTTACAGCTGGAGAGGAAGCCAGCATGTGCTGGGCTCGAACTCACATGACCACTGAGACGCTCCTGGGTCATTACCCTGCGCTAGCGGGCTTGAACTTTTTAAATTGTCTACCTACTGACCGAGATACAAACAAATCTTTTGTAACCCTGGACGAAGATTTTGCAATGTTCTGGCAGAATCCGTTTCAAATGAATTACTTACTTTTCATGTCACTGACATCTTCATAGCTCTGTGATATTTTCCAAAGATTCAAATGGTTTGTTCTACGTGATACTTATATGGCATATATAAGGTTTACGGACTGGATTAGAGCGCCTGTAGGCGAGGCTAAGCCTAAACAAACCTACGTGAGTCGCACATGACCCAAACGTCATGCCTGTCTGGTGGTGACAGTGATGTAATGCAAGTGGAGAGAGCGGCACAGTGGTTTATTGCACAAAGTGAGCAATAAGCAACCTGTCTGCGCATAAACCTGCATCACAAACGACTACGTACGCGTACAGCTTATAGGCCCGAGTAACTTTGGCTGGGAAAGGCGTCCCGTTTAGATAGAGAAACAAGCGAATCATGACAAGACTAGGGCTGCTACGACAACGTGAGTATAATGTAGGGTCAAATGTCAAAACTGTTATTACCTAATATAGGCCTAGAACCAATATCACGCAGCCTACTATGCCTGCAGTGAAGCCCATGGCCCGTTTGCACAAAGACAGTGTGGCTACCATGGAATTGCGTTTACAACTGATTGTAAAAATACGTTACGCCGCTTGCACAAAGGGCTTGTAAGTCGATTGTAAATTTTTGACGTTACAATCGCCACAGTAGGCCAAATGTGTGTAAATGGCCAATATACCATTGGTCATTAAGTTTTCTTGCCTTCATTTTCAAAAGAGTTCTACATCATAATGGCAACATCTTTTTGACATAATTACATTGCAAGTCTTTGCAAACCCAACTGAAAAGTATTAACTAACAGTCTACCCGAAGCAAGTATTTGTACTTAGCCTTAATTGTGGGAGATTGTAAAAGCCCCTTCGTGCAACAGGATGTTGATTGTAAGCTAAGGCTACGATCGAGATCTTAGTGATTTACAATCAACTTAGGCTTACAAGTCCTTTGTGCAAGCAGTCCCATGGCCGATTCACCGGCCCCGATAGCACAGCTGGTAGAGCGTCCGCTTAGGGAACGGTAGATCCAGGGTCAATCCTGGGTCGAGTCACACCTAAGACATTTAAAGAGGAAGTTGTAACTTCCTCGCATGGCGTTCAGCACGAAGAGGAAATTGCAACAACTGGTTGACCTGTATCAGTACAGGTCCGGGGCGGCTTACTTGCCTTCCGTAAGTCATCTCAATGAAGCAGCACTAGATAAAAGAGCGGGGAAATCCGTCCTGCAACAGGGAGGCACATAACATGCACTCTACAGATTCCTTCGTCGTCATATGGCCGAAAAATTGTTAAGTACGACGTTAAACCCCAAGCACTCATTCACTCACCCATGGCCGATTCAGCAAATCAAAATTTAAAACATCAATATAATTTGTAATTTATGGCTCCATGTGTTAAAATTGTGATACATGAATATTTGCCTTAACACACCTCTTGTAAAAGTGTTCCCAATTACAACTGAAATCCCATTTAAATCCCATTTGAATCGCATTTCAAATTTTGACATACGTCAAATCTGGCTTTGTGAAACTGATCCTAGATTTTACGCTCTCTTCTCCCGGCAACATCAGTCTCTGCCATCCCCTCTAAATCTACGCTACACCCACGCCGGCGTCTGTTTGTCGACATATGAAGTAAACGTAAACCTCAGTAACAAGTACACGTGTTTGTGTGCTACGCGCGTGGCCATCTGTCTCCATTCGTGTAGAATTCTGAAGAGAGCGGTCAATGAAATCTGGGGATGTATTTAGTTCTTCTATACCTGGGTAGTATTTGAAACGAGCACCTTGAGTGACAGGTGTTGCACACTGGACACAGAACGGGCCTTCGCCATTATTCGTGTCTGTGGGGATTTAGCCTGCTAGAGGTTCAAGAGAGCCCAGTTCGAATGATGACGCTGTATATAGGATCAGGGGCTTGTTTTACTTTATTTATCTGATTGGTGTTTTAAGCCGTTCTCAAGAATATTTCACTTATATGACAGCGGCCAGCGTTATGGTAGGACAAAACCTGGCAGAGCCCGGGGGAAACCCACGGCCAGCCGCAGGTCGCTGGCAAACCTTGAAACATACAACCGGAGAGGAAGCCAGCATGGGTTGGACTTGAACTCACAGCGACCGCATTAATGAGACGATCCTGGGTCATTGAACCGTGCCGGCATGCTAACCTCCTCGGCCATGGAGGCCCCCAGGATCCCGTTTTACAATACTTTCACAAGGCTGTGTTAAACTGGAGCATGCACTTACGGCCTACTATAAGATAACATATCTCTTTACTTCACGCTTTAATAGAAGTGACGACAGTCGCACGTTACGACTAGCCTACTTCCTCCTGCAACTCAAGGCCGGTGTCTAGGTCATTTTACAAAATGATCTCTAATTTGCATAAAACTTGCCCAATAACTTTGTAGTCATGATATGAGATAAACCTGATCAACACAGACTGCTCACACTGGCGCTTGGCATTTTGACCCAGGCTATGTTGGATTTTATATTTTAATAAATATATGCAAGATTGTGCAAAATAGCCCATTAGAAATATTTCATTTGGAGAGAGATCTTCAATAAGTATCTTGTTTGATGTGTATCGACAGAAAAGTGAATTCTATTTGCATTTTTTTGAAATTTAATTAAATGAAAAATTTTAGAAAATTTATAAAATAGTGACTTGTAAATGTCCATAATTATTATCTCCTTGACTATTCTCATTAACGACTGATAATTTCAAAATGTTTAAACATTTCTCTAATAGTATGTAAAAGCTGAAAGCATAATCATTATGGATTCTGCTGGGCAAATCCAAATGAAATCTGCAAGGAAATAGATGACAATTAAATACACGAGTTACTCCCCTTGAATGATGCACACTTCATTAAACGACTGTCGATAAGTTATGTACGTGTGCCCTACTTACTTTTATGTTCGATGTATAAATCACTATGTGTTCCATCCACCAAAATTAATTTAGAAAACTCATTTAATCCGATATTCTGAAGGGGATGGGGTAGGCTAATTGTGAAGTGCGATCATTACAAAATAAAGATATACTTACAATTTAGCAAGGTAAACCTTTATTTTTTTTCAATAAATGACTCTGTTTTAAGACTCGAGCTCGACCTTGCGGTGTCAACAGCGGGGATTCCCCGAAGCTATAGACACAGATGACACCTGATGGCCTGGCCAGGCTCCACGTGCCTTGAGCTGCTGGAGTCGTAAAACGGGACCTTGTAGAGATGAAGCGAGGGGACGTAGGGAAGAAGAGAAGCAGCAAGATGTGCGTGTTTTCCATGTTTTTTCCGTTTTTACCTGACATGACCATGATTCTATATGAATGAATGCTAGGCGTTTAACGTCGTACTGAACAATTTTTCAGTCATATGATGACCAGCAATCATATACTGTGTCTTCACGTGGCGAGAGTTCATGTCGACAAAGTGCTGCCTACACTGAAGTATCATGCCGAAGACACCAGACATGACACCCCCATCAAGTCACATTATACTAACCTTTTAGTGCTGAGCGCCAAGCGAAGCAGCAACAAGTACCATTTTTAAGGTCTTTGGTATGACCTGACCGGACTTCCGGACTTCGAGGCAGATGTTCTAACCATTAGGCCACGAAGGGATCCCATGATTTTGTAAAATTACCGATGATACTCACTTGAAAGGACAATTTTTTTCACTTACGTTCTGTATACCAGGAAGTTAAACAAACCAACTTCTGAACATCCGCTTTGCGCATGGCGGAGGTGATAGCTTTCATAGACTCGTTGTACAAGGTAACTTTGGAGAAAATAGAAATGCCAGTGGCGCCTAAAGCAGAGAAAATGGCGTCACATCCGGTGAGGTGAGGTACGAGCTCCTCCTCGTTAAACACGTCCACTTTGATAACCTGTTAAGGAAACAGAAGGTATAAGTATCAATATACAAATAGTATCCTGTACACACGAAGGAATCCTGTACCAATTGTTGCACACTTCTTATAGCGCATGAGCAAATTTTGTAACGAAATCATGAACAACACCGAGAGGTCACTGAGGTCACGGTGATAAAGCAGGGAGTGATGTCAGGAACAAGGAAACAATCCGCCTCAACCTATATTCTATAATACTTTATATTTCATCTGAAGTACGTGTCTGTACAACATGATTCTGACCAAAACCTGAAACAAATTTGATTGATGAATGCTCAATAAATAGATCCCCTCGAGGACAAAAGTGATGAGGCTGTGCGTTTCACAGACTCCACAGGTCAGGCTCGTCTACCGGTAGGGTTGGTGTAAAGCGAGCGTAGAGAGCGGCACATGCGCTGTAAGGCGTATGCTTTCGTTGTTACGGCCAAGGCTTTAAGTCAAAAGGTTCGTCAGGCGCCTGTTAATGGTCAGTGGTTTACTCTATGCACTCCGGTTTACTCCTGGCATTCCAGTTTCCTCCACCTATAAATATGAACGGCGTCATATTTAAGTGAAAAATTCTTGAACACCCAGCATTAGACACCCATCAATCAATCAATCAATCAATCAATCAATCAGTCAGTCATGAATGGGTCGTCGCGGACACAAATGTCGAAAGGGACAATGGATCATTCACCGATTCCGCCCAGAAGCCCATTCTACAAACCGTGTGGAAATTTGCGCAAAGCGTGACTGTCATGGTATAACACAAACCGAAATGTAGCTCTAAGATTGGTTGGCCATGTTCCCAGCATAAATTCCACATTAACACTGTATTTGTGAAAGCTACGCTGGGAAGAATGACACAGATGTCAGATCTAACTGAAATGATATGTTGCTAATTTTACAAGTATTGCAACAGGGTCAGGTCCTCCAGTACCTTCTCTCACTCTTAAATCCTCTTAAATGTCAACAATTTCAAAGTCATACAGCATTTTAAAAGCTGTGAAGTTTGACTGCAGACATCTTAAAACGTTACGCCGCCTAATGACTACACGTTTGCAGGATGCAACGTATTATGTTAGATTACTAGATTTTTAACATTTATATTTATTTGTTTATTTATTCGATTGGTATTTTACGCCGTATTCAAGAATATTTCACTTATACGACGGCGGCCAGCATTATGCCTGTAGGAAGCCGGACAGAGCCCGGCGGAAACCCACGACCATCTGCAGGTTGCTGCAGACCTTCCCACGTACGGCCGGACATGAAGCTTTACCATTTATAAATCGAAGCGCAATACCTAAGTGTGTTAATTTGACATTTGCATGTATTTTGTTAAATTACACTATTGTTTAACCATTTTGTTAAAAAGTAAATTTTTAGCACTTTAGAAAATGTTACCAAAACTATATAGAACATTTCAGTCTTTAGAGTAAAGAAACCAGCGTTTGCTATTACCATGTATATGTATACGGGCTCTAAGTGCACAGATAGCATCAAATGGTTCTAGTTGTACTTTAGACAATACCCAAACACATGTTCTCCCTTAAAGGCCATTTTCCGCCTACCTGTAATTTTTCATTTTCAGTTGTTATTTTCTTTGGGTTTCTGACGAATGCCACCACCTCTAGTCCTCTCTCCAAACACTCTGCTAGAAGAAGTTGTCCTGTGGGTCCACTCGCCCCGAACACTCCAACCTTAATGGGCACTGGGCTGATGCTCGATTCCACCTTCTTCTTGAATTTCTTGAATATTTTCCCTGTTATTAGGAACGTGGACGACCCGCTACTTTTGGCGGGTTTTTCCGAGTTAACTGCCATGGTGGCGCGTGACTTGTGTAATTCACGAAACACGTTCAAAATGCCGCAGACGCATTGCGCTAGTCTGGGTTTCAGGTCTCAGATTTGGAGCGCGTAGGTCAAGAGATCCTTTCAGATCAATGTCCTACGCTGGAAGTCAATAATGCAAATTTAGCTCGTGAACTTCACAGTGAGATTTTCACAGCCCGATAAAGTTTACATCGATTCTTGTTTTAACAAAGAAGCAGTCGGCAGAGATGTGCTGTCCCTTGATTTTCGATTTTGCTCAAAATAGAGGACATGACAACATGTTGCACGCACACAAAATGCGTGCGTTGATAGCGTACTATACAGGTAGGCCAGTCCCTGTAACTCATCCACTTTGTCTTCTTAACAGAATAAAAGGGCGACGTAATAGTTGAAACAAAGTGAACCCGAAAGTTGTTCTGTGAAAGCAGATAAGAGGCCAGATGAAAACATGGGAGAAGGAAAACTTTTAAAATCAAGGAAAGGAATTTGATTGGTGTTTTACGCCGTACTCAAGAATATTTCACTTATACGACGGCAGCCAGCATGGTGGGAGGAAACCGGGCAGAGGCCATCAGCAGGTTGCTGACAGAAATTCCCACTTACGGCCGGAGAGGAAGCCAGCATGACCTGAACTTGAACTCACAGCGACCGCATTGGTGAGAGACTCCTGGGTCATTACGCTGTGCTAGCGCGCTAACCAACTGAGCCACGGTGTATTGTTATTCTTATACAGCTTGGTGTCAGAATCAAAATCATGCTAAGTTTTCGTATCAAACTAATTTTAACTAGTAAGTTTGTATTTGTATCGTAAGTTTCGTAATGGTTCCAATTGTTCAGCAGTAATTGTATCGTACTTTTCATTAAATTTAGGCGTGATTGTGTTAAAGGTGACAATTAATCATAATTTATTTATCTATTTGACTGGAGTTTGACTCAAGAATATTTCACTTATACAATGGCGCCCAGCACTCTGGTGGGAGGTAACCTGGTAAAGCCCGGGAAAATTCAGGACCATCTACAGGCTGATAGCAGACCTTCCAATAACAGCTGGAGAGGAAGCCATCATAAGCTGGACCTGAACTAACAGCGACCGCATTGGTGAGAGGCATTGCGCCTCGCTGGCGTGATAACCACCTCGGCCATGGAGGTCCTTTAATCTTAACGTGTGTTTTTTTTTTTAACTAACTAATATAACAAACGGTATATGTA
The DNA here is from genome assembly GCF_032854445.1 of Liolophura sinensis. Taxonomy (NCBI): domain Eukaryota; kingdom Metazoa; phylum Mollusca; class Polyplacophora; order Chitonida; family Chitonidae; genus Liolophura; species Liolophura sinensis. The sequence continues at coordinate 19,955,406 of NC_088306.1, forward strand.
TCGTAATTTAAATATAAATGTCAATATTTGTGATCCCGTCGTGTGGTCCCGTCATATGATTCCGTCGTGTGATCCCGTCATGGAAAGAAGGCATTTGATGGATACAGAGCCAATTTTTCTGACATAGAGCACTTTATACCACTGCCATTATTTCAAACAACACAAATTATCTAAAATAACTGCGCTGACACATATCGACCTCCGATTCGGTCATTTCGTATATGCTTTTGGCTAAGTGTAGCTCTTTCTCTCAGACAATAGGCTTGGAAATTGCACCATGCCAATTATATATAAACTGCATGTCAACTGGTAGTCGCGACAGGCCGTCTCCTGTCTCGAGGTCATCGGCCTTAATTGTACTGCATTAAACTGATCCTGCATATTGTTATCTTTAGTAGAATCTCCCCACGATTAAGTTTCACCCCTGTACACTTATACTTATTACCCTAAAGGTTCAACAGGTTGAGCCCTGAACGAGTTTACTCAAGGCTGATTAAAGTCTATGCAGTATTTTATGTATATATACGTTCTAAACAGGTTTATGAAATACGAAAGCTGTAAAATTCAGAGTTGGAAAAGGCTTACTGAAAACCTTTGAAGACAAACCTTCCATAAATTTAGGCTTGTAGAGTTAGAGACAGACTTTGGAGACGCAGAAACTGGTTGGCACGGCTTGTTGCTAATGAAATCAATGCAATTGCTTTGAAGGTAAGATTTTAAGCTGTTTTGGTTGATTTTTGTTCAGTTTTTTCTGATGGACTTCTTTGCATACTTCTGCGCGTTTTCATTGTTTATTGATCTATCAATTATTAAAGTAACTATGGGTTGCTCGGCAGGCGACTCCGTGGCCGAGAGGGTTAGCATGCCAGCGCGAAGCTCATGCTGGATTCCTCTCCGGCCGTATGTGGGAAGGCCCGACAGGAACCTGTGGATGGTCGTGGGTTTCCCCCGGGCTCTGCCCGGTTTCCTCCCACCATAATGCTGGCCGCCGTCGTATAAGTGAGATATTCTTGAGTACGGCGTAAAAAGCATTAGAACTTAAATACGTAACTTATTGTAGTCAATTCCCTTACTATCAATTTAACCTTACTATGGCATATCATCTCTGAAACCTTGTATTATTAAGAAATAATTTCCTTAAAACGACTGCATGTGTCCCATGCCATATGTAAGTTTCTTTGGTACAAGTCATTCACTTTGTGGATTAGTTCTGTTTTGCGCAATGGCATCGTTTATGAATAAGGACAAATGCCTTGATTGACGGATCTTCCTACCACCAAGGCTAACGCTTGCTATAGGTTTTGTAATCACCCTTGCTTTACTGTACATATAAAAAGTCTTCAGGAACTCTTTCGATGGCCATTGGCATTGCGATCCGCATACTTCCGCCAGGGCATTCATAGAGAATCATTGATCACCCCTTGTAAATCTGTATTTCCTTGTTTGGAAGCTAATGCATTACCAGTATTCCTTGACACAGCATTATGCAATAGCAGTAAGGAGTGCTATGAAACGAACAGGCTGCAGAAAGTCACTGTACTATCAGGCATTACCGGTGGTAGCGAAAGAGGCCGAACTGCCGACTGCTGTAGCCTATGTTGACGTTGTTTCGCCACTGATTTCTATCCAGCCTAGTTTGCCTTTCAATGACCACTCACTCCTCTCGATAACCTTTAACATGTCAGTGTACAGAAAGTAATATTTTGCGCTATCATTTCCACGTCTAGTGTGAAATAAATTTAGACCTACTTCATACCCCGCAACCTCCTTACCACAGCCACATGTCATGTTGTTTTGAATTCCTGTCAATGTCAATAACTGAATTGATGAAATGAAGATGAAGTTGACGTTGAAAAGGTTACTATGTTTGTTAAAGGACAGATTTTTGTTTATATAAAGTCATTCATTTACGACGTCACATTACTCGTATTTTCAGGTATAAAAAGATTCCAGCGAAATCATGGTGACGTCGGAAGTTCTGCTGTACGCGGTGTTGTTCGTCTTGGCGTCTGAGGCGAAAACCGTTGCTATGAACACAGCGCCGCCCTCTGGTACACAAAAACACCAGCAAAATGGCACTGTTAACTCAGGTCGGTGTTCACTGCTTTACAGTTCTTTTTATTTAAGCCATCAGTGCGTTATCCCAAGTTCACCAAGCTGACAATATGCATGGCCTGTGAACAGCATCCGAACATGAAAAAGAGCACAGTCAACAGTCAACTTGACATGTTGATATCTATAGTTATATAGCTATTAGATATATAGCTCTTCGGAGTTCAGCCGGCAAGCCAAGACAAAATGGTTAGAAATACTGCACCGACCAATTACATGCATTGCTGACTGCGGACTGCCCGAATTCTTGAGTTTGACAGCTTTGAATATTGAGCAATCTACTTGTTCTCCAAGATCGGATAACAAAGCCATGTATATGATTTTAGGTATGGTTCATTTCACTTTAATATCAAGATTGTCGCTCCTTTCCACAGGTTTTGATCCGGCTCCTTCCGCTACATACATCGTCGGCCCCGGGATCCTCGCCCTCAGGGTCCCCGCCCCCGGGATCCCTGCTTACGTGTCCGGGCCGCAGAGAAGAGTAGCTGGAATACATGCCGTCGCCTGGGGGAAAATCTGTGCTCAAAAAACCATCCTTGTGCAGGCGCCCTGTACCCATCTACCATCGCCGACCTCGGCCGTGGTATAAACCTGATTCGGAAAAGTCTTACTGGAGTAAGAGGAAGACTTAAGGTCACCGTGTGATTTCAACAGGGCCTGCTTATACGACACCTTACACCTTACGACACGTACGAACGAAACGCCAGTTAACATTACGAACGAAACGCCAGTTAACATTACGAACGAAACGCCAGTTAACATTACGAACGAAGCCTTGTTAACGTTACCAACGAAACACTGTTAAGCTTGCAAACAAAACACTGTGTTACGAGAAATTTATCGTCATTAGAACCTATCCCTAAGGCGTTTATCGTGGTAGTTACGTGCTTGTGACGCTAACAGCGCTTCAAGCATGCTGACCCTAAACTCTTGATTTGATGAACTGAATGAGTTAGGCCTTCTTTGAAAATCAGTTTTACTCAACCAGTGAAATTTTGATGACTGTAAGATTTCAAAGTTGCACAAGATCAAAGAAGGTTTTTTTGTTTCATGATATCTTCTAAGGCTAACATCATCTAGCAAAAAAAGTAAATCGAACTTTCATATATCAAAGTGTGGCAAACAGATAACAGTGTGTTTTGGTTACCAGATTATCACTGGTCAGATATTTCTCGCTTTTGAAATCTAAAAAGGGCTTTACCGTGGCACCTTTCCAACACATGCAACGCTTGGTTCTGCGTGTACACATTTATACGATGTCGAATGAACGTCAGCAACTAGTAACAAGGAATCATCATAACACACTCTTATCCCAGCCAATCAAGTAATAAAGCCAATCACGTGATATGCTTGTCCTTCCCATTAACTGTATAGCGTCTATTTTCCAAATTAAGTGCAATTTGCGGGCACAGTGGACTAAATCACGGGCCCCTTTATTAAACTAATGACCGTATGAATGAAAGTGTATGGCTTAACGCCTGTTACGGTGACCTTATTTAACAACCTCTGCTAGATGTGAACTCATAAGCATGTTGTAACATCCTACTTCTGCCTGAAGATTCCAGTCAAAACTTTAATGAAGACAAACACGTGATTTAGCTTGTCCATAACAACACTTTGTACCAAAGTTTGTATTCCACGGTTATAATGTCAAGTAAGTTTTATTTATTTATTTATTTGATTATTTATTTTACGCCGTACTCAAGAATATTTCACTTATACAATGGCGGCCAGCATTATGGTGGGTGGAAACCGCGCAAAGCCCGGGGGGAAACCCATGACCAACCGCAGGTTGCTGGCAGACCGTCCCACGTACGGCCGGAGAGGAAGCCAGCATGAGCTGGACTTGAACTCACAGCGACCGCATTGGTGAGAGGCTCCTGGGTCATTACGCTGAGCTAGGGCGCTAACCAACTGAGCCACGGAGGCCCCCAAGTCATACTTTATTAGCTGCCTACAGTTCATTCTTTCCATACTACGATCTGTTACAAATACCCATAGGTATATTAGAAATGAAAAAAAATTGCTTTAATCAGAATTTCTGTGAGTGACATTTATTAAAAACACACGTCTACGGACAACAATCATAATACGTGTCATGCATCAGGTGGAACTGTGATTTTCTGGCTGAAGTCTATCTAATCAAATCACGGAAACGGTCATTTTCTGCCACAAAAACTCGGCATAGTCAGGCTACTTTTGGGGCGTGTAAATTGCTAGTATTCAAGCATTTACATGAACAGTTAGAATAACACCCTAACTGAGATAAACCGACAAGAGGACGTATTTCACCGGTTATGTGTGAACATTTGAAAGCTACCACACTGTCGTCACTGCTATGGTTTTACTCTCTGCTGTACGCGTTCAATTGAATTCTAATGACAGTGAGGTGTCATGTAGAAAGTAATTTGACGGTTTAAGATAACCATCTTTACACTCCATGTTCACAACCAACTGCATGTTGTCGGAATTCTGTACGTCGATTTCTATGAATAGATGGTCCTTCATAGTTGAACACATTGCCCTAAGAACAGTTGTTGTTTCTTTTTTATTTTGTTTCATCTTTCACAACAAGACGGATTGAGATCACGACTTTGTGTGATATTTTACTCCAGGAAAAACGCAAAGAATCTCGAACAGTAAGTTGGCAGCCAAGATGGCCGTTCTTCCGGTTGGATCGTAACTGGGATTCACCTAGTTAAAAAAAGGATGTTATTTTGATCAGTTATCGTCTCTCTATAATCATCAAATTTCTTTAAGGAGATAAGTGGAAATGTATGTTGGCTTAATATATAAAATCAAAATAAAGAACGTTTAATAGTTTAATTGTTCTGATTAAAATTCTTTCTTTTTTTGTAAAACAGTTGAAAAACTCACGTTAATTTGTTTCAGATTATGCTAAACACATCTGTATGGTATACAACTCCCGCCACTCAGCGATTTAGTATTTTACTCCTTGCATGGATAAATGTGTACTGTTGCATAAGGCAGTAATAAATGTGTAGCCTTGTATGATACATTTATATAACTGTGTTCTCTGCCAAGACACAGTAACACATGTGTACTCATGTATGAGACAATAACAAATGTGGAACATTGTATGAGACAGTGTTGCATTGTAACAGTAACAAATGTGTACTCATGGATGACGCATTTATAATTTATGCTCTTGCATAAATGTAAAAGTAACAAATGTGACAGTAACAAATGTGTGTTCTTGTATGAGAGTTATACGTGCATGGTATTCTATGATACAGTAATACATGCGTTCGCTTCTATGAGACAGTGACAACTGCGTGCGCGCGCACGTGCATGATACAGTACCCAGTAACAAACGTATATTCTCGATTGCAGGCGTAAGTTTTACGGTACCACTTAGACATACGGTACATTTGCAAATGTTTATTCGTGCATCGGGCAATGGTAAATGTGTTACGATCGAGTATACAATTTGCATACATTTCATGTGAGCTGAAGATTATCTCCCTTACCTCTACCAGATCACAGCCTATCAGGTTCAATCCCCTACATCCTCGGATCACCTCCAGTGCTTGTATTGACGTCATGCCGGCCACCTCAGGGAAACCTCAGTGTCAACAAAATAAACAACTTTCAATAAATCAAATTCACTTATTTGCTTGGACAATAGGAATATATTAAAGATACACACAAGCGGCATTACCAATGTCGGAATGACTTTTTTATTTATTTATTTATTTGAGGGGTTTATTTTTCGTTTTTTTATGGCGTACTGATGAAAAATATTTGACTTCTAAAACGGCGACCAGCATTATAGAAGGCGAAAACCGGTCGGAGTTGGCTGCTGGCAGACCCTCACATGGAATGAATTTTGAGAAAATATTGTGCTTGAGGACGTTCCATAAATACATGTACACATACAAAGTAAGATTATTCTAACCTGTCCCAGGCGCAAAGGACGGGTCAAGCACATCGATGTCAAAGGTCAGATAGACTGGTCCTTTTCCCATCTGGGCCCGCACTTCCGCCATGAGAGGTGTCATAGGCTTATGCCAGTACTCCTCCATTCTGATTACTCTGAATCCCTGTACACATAAACCTAGGCCTAATATTTTATTTATTTATTTATTTATTTATTTATTTATTTATTCAGGTTCATTTATTCAGGTTCATTCATTCGGGTTTATTTACACACCAAGAACGTAGCATACCGTTTACTTAGAAATGCTCATTTGGTTTAGCCTTACATCCCTACTGCCGCTAGCCAATTTTGTACTTAAACGCCAACGTCACTGGTGTTACATTGCATGATTTGGGGTGGGGGTGGGTGGCATGTGAAAAAAAATATACCACTGTCTTAACCTATGTTTCTAAAAATACATTATTCCAAAGGACACCTGAAGTAGTCATAATGTTGAATGCTGATGACGTAATTCCGCGTAAGGACATTAGTGGTGAGGCTAAACTTAATCCAGCGTACATATATCGCACAGATACCATCAAACTTGCCCATGTTGATGGCAGTGACGTTAAACAAGCGTAGCAAGATGCGCAAGCGCTGTTAGGAGTACCAGTACATACCTGATCTATCCCCCACTGGTAAGGTTCATGATCAGGAGCTGGTCCACGCAAGCCAATCGACACCACCCTCTTAGGATCAAGACAACCTTCCTCAAACGCCCGACGAAATGGAGTGCCGTGTGCAGTCTTTGAATTCGACATGACGTCAGCGGTGTCCGGATGTGCGTCCAGATGAACCAATCCGACGGGCCCATATTTTTCCTGTGTGCAGATAAAGAAATACAACAGACGCTCTGATTGGATGCCGGAAATCAAAAACATAGAATATCAATACAGGGGCCTGCGTTTTTATTTGTCTTTGATCTTGATTGATATTTGAGTACTAGTCTTTCTTCAGGCAGTAAACGTTTTGAACAATACTTACTGGTTTACTTCTTACTGGCTTTTATCAAATCTGGACTCAGATCTGGACTCAAAGCAGATACAGTTCTGTTATATAGTCGCCGATAAAAGCATCAAAACGTCAGACATGACGTCATACGCAAATGGGTCATATTAGAGATCTTGAGATTCTTGATGGGTCAAGGTTCAGTCACAAACTACCCCACTGGAAACCGTTCACAACACAAGCTTTCTGTCCAGACAAGATACATGCTAAATTGTTATGACTTTTAAACACGGCCACCCATATGGTAAAGGATTTGCTTGGAAGCATGACCACTTTACCATACAATATAATAGTAATGCATGACTTACAGCACAGCAAGTAAATCTAGAATAGCGACGAGAAGGTAATAGTTGGCAAATGGCCACAAATAACCGATGAAATACGGCCTCATGAAAATTTACCTCACTTAAGGTTTTGTTCTAACTGTTCATGTAAATGCTTACATGCATGATGGGAAATTACACGCAGCCTACACACTCAATATCATCTGCATAATGTATTATAAGAAATCAGTCCAATGATCTGCATGTACCTTTATTGCTTGTAGAATCGGGTAAGACATAGTGTGATCCCCACCTAACGCAAGGGGTTTGCAGCCATCTTGAATCAGCATTGAGAAATGATTACGGATGTCTTGGCAAGCTTCGGGTAAATTGTACAAATTAAAGGCAACGTCGCCAACATCCGCGACTTGGAGAGATTCAAATGGGGCAGCTCCTATTTGCCAAAAGAGAGAGTAAATGCACAAGTAATGCATGCAAAAACATTTCCCTTAGAAGAAAAACTACTTAAAAGATTTCTTGCTGTGACTCATCGTAAGCGAAATATCTAAGACATAGTTCAGACGGTCAACCTATATAACAATATCCACAGCAAAATGCCCAAACATCAATAAGTTTTATTAATAAAATTAGCATTGCATTCAGCCACATACTGACCATGAAATGGTCAACTACTTGACACATGCTGATAGGCGAGGGTTAGCGAGGAGCGAGGAGGGATGCGAATTGACAATATTATAAAACCCAATATGAATCCGTCACGTGACTGAACCTGGGCATTCGCCTGTTGCATTTATCATATACGGCGACCGAGTTTTCAGATTACAATTCAAGCTATTTTAAAGACTCAATTGAATGCGTCCACAGAACGGGAAGTTTTGATGAATTGCAACCACATATAGAGTTAATAAATTGGTAAAAACAGGATTTCATACCTTTGCTGAATGTAAACATTCGGATTCCATTCTAAACTACTATAATGGCACAATAAATGCAGCCGTTGCAAACAAAGGAAAGGGGGAATTAAATCCAGACAAAAGAAAAACACGCTAAACCCCTCGACCACGAAATTGAAAAAACCCTTAATGAAAAGTTATGTACAACAACAGCTGAAGGTAGAGAGTACTGTTACGTCTATAAACACATGCCTCAATCTTTGTCAAACGTGACAAAAGAACGTGAGAAGTAGTTTCCTCCTGTGTGATAACGGCGACGTGTAAAATACATCCAATAACAACATTCAGTTGGAGGAGTTGAGGTTTTATCAGGGACTCCGGCCGTACGTGGGAAGGTCTGCCAACAACCTGCGGATGGTCGTGGGTTTCCTCCCACCATAAATGCTGGCCGCCGTCGTATAAGTGAAATATTCTTGAGTACGGCGTAAAACACCAATCAAATAAATAAATAAATAAATTTATCAGGGATTTTATTCGTCAGTCGGTAAGAGGATTTACAGACCTCAGTTTTTCGTCAAAGTGTTCAGCGATTTCCAAGCTAGGGACCGGTTGTTCAAAAGTGTTTTTTAAGTTAAGCGAGGCTCAAAACTTAATACCCGTCTCCAACCTAATACAAAATTAATGGCACTTTAGTCCAGACTAACGTTAATACCGATGCTACTACTATTCTGAATTATAACAACGTGCCAGTAACACGACCACAGCAAACAACTCAGATCGAAGAAAACCAAAAAGAGAGCAGCCAGTTTAGGACAACGTTACCTGTAGCGATGTTGACGGGTCTAAGCATCACCGACTCGGTTCGTATGTGACGAGGGCCCATCCGACTTCCTGATTTGTGGCTGGTGCCAATGTCCAACGGGACACCAACGAAACACGCGTCAAGTCCTAAGACGTAAAGTAGGTACGGTAAGCAAAAAAGGTGAAGTCACTCTCACTGTATACTGAAATCATCTTAACTGACACGCATATATTACATTTCTGTTGACCTTGATGAGACCACTGTCAGAGGTAACGTATATACCAGGTTTTGTTCCGATCTTTTAGGCGTAAAAACAATAGAACTATCAGGAAGACATTACTGAAGGAAAGGTATCTATAGCAAATATTTAAACGTCTGTGAAAGAGTACAGCGCATGCCCAGCTGATTAAAACCAATAAGGTATATAGACAATAAATTGTCTTACAGAAACGAAGAAGAAAAATTATTTATTTTCAATCTGCAAAGCTGAGGTATATCTGATTCGACATAACTTACCAGATATTGTCGTCCACAAACACGTATCAAATACATCACATACCTGATTCGACATAACTTACCAGGTATTGTCGTCCACAAACACGTATCAAATACATCACATATCTGATTCGACATAACTTACCAGGTATTGTCGTCCACAAACACGTATCAAATACATCACATACCTCATTCGACATAACTTACCAGGTATTGTCGTCCACAAACACGTATCAAATACATCATATACCTCATTCAACATAACTTACCAGATATTGCCATCCACAAACACGTATCAAATATATCACATATCTGATTCGACATAACTTACCAGATATTGCCATCCACAAACACGTATCAAATACATCACATATCTGATTCGACATAACTTACCAGATATTGTCGTCCACAAACACGTATCAAATAAATCATATACCTCATTCGGCATAACTTACCTGATATTGTCGACTACAAACACGTATCAAATACATCACATGCCTGATTCGACATTACTTACCAGATATTGCCATCCACAAACACGTATCAAATACATCATATATCTGATTCGACATAACTTACCAGAAATTGTCGTCTACAAACACGTATCAAATACCTCACATGCCTGATTCGACATAACTTACCAGATATTGTCGACTACAAACACGTATCAAATAAATCATATACCTCATTCGGCATAACTTACCAGGTATTGTCGTCCACAAACACGTATCAAATACATCACATACCTAATTCGACATAACTTACCAGGTATTGTCGTCCACAAACACGTATCAAATACATCATATACCTCATTCGACATAACTTACCAGGTATTGTCGTCCACAAACACGTATCAAATACATCACATATCTGATTCGACATAACTTACCAGATATTGCCATCCACAAACACGTATCAAATACATCACATATCTGATTCGACATAACTTACCAGATATTGTCGTCCACAAACACGTATCAAATATATCACATATCTGATTCGACATAACTTACCAGATATTGCCATCCACAAACACGTATCAAATATATCACATATCTGATTCGACATAACTTACCAGATATTGCCATCCACAAACACGTATCAAATACATCACATATCTGATTCGACATAACTTACCAGATATTGTCGTCCACAAACACGTATCAAATAAATCATATACCTCATTCGGCATAACTTACCTGATATTGTCGACTACAAACACGTATCAAATACATCACATGCCTGATTCGACATTACTTACCAGATATTGCCATCCACAAACACGTATCAAATACATCACATATCTGATTCGACATAACTTACCAGATATTGTCGTCCACAAACACGTATCAAATACATCACATATCTGATTCGACATAACTTACCAGGTATTGTCGTCTACAAACACGTATCAAATACCTCACATGCCTGATTCGACATAACTTACCTGATATTGTCGACTACAAACACGTATCAAATACATCACATATCTGATTCGACATAACTTACCAGATATTGTCGTCCACAAACACGTATCAAATACATCATATACCTCATTCGACATAACTTACCAGATATTGCCATCCACAAACACGTATCAAATACATCACATATCTGATTCGACATAACTTACCTGATATTGTCGTCCACAAACACGTATCAAATAAATCATATACCTCATTCGGCATAACTTACCTGATATTGTCGACTACAAACACGTATCAAATACATCACATGCCTGATTCGACATTACTTACCAGATATTGTCGTCCACAAACACGTATCAAATAAATCATATACCTCATTCGGCATAACTTACCAGATATTGTCGACTACAAACACGTATCAAATACATCACATATCTGATTCGACATAACTTACCAGATATTGTCGTCCACAAACACGTATCAAATAAATCATATACCTCATTCGGCATAACTTACCAGATATTGTCGACTACAAACACGTATCAAATACATCACATGCCTGATTCGACATAACTTACCAGATATTGCCATCCACAAACACGTATCAAATACATCATATATCTGATTCGACATAACTTACCAGAAATTGTCGTCTACAAACACGTATCAAATACCTCACATGCCTGATTCGACATAACTTACCTGATATTGTCGACTACAAACACGTATCAAATACATCACATATCTGATTCGACATAACTTACCAGATATTGTCGTCCACAAACCCGTATCAAATACATCACATATCTGATTCGACATAACTTACCAGAAATTGTCGTCCACAAACACGTATCAAATACATCACATATCTGATTCGACATAACTTACCAGATATTGTCGTCCACAAACACGTATCAAATAAATCATATACCTCATTCGGCATAACTTACCAGATATTGTCGACTACAAACACGTATCAAATACATCACATATCTGATTCGACATAACTTACCAGATATTGCCATCCACAAACACGTATCAAATACATCACATGCCTGATTCGACATAACTTACCAGATATTGCCATCCACAAACACGTATCAAATACATCACATATCTGATTCGACATAACTTACCAGATATTGCCATCCACAAACACGTATCAAATACATCACATATCTGATTCGACATAACTTACCAGAAATTGTCGTCTACAAACACGTATCAAATACCTCACATGCCTGATTCGACATAACTTACCTGATATTGTCGACTACAAACACGTATCAAATACATCACATGCCTGATTCGACATAACTTACCAGATATTGTCGTCCACAAACACGTATCAAATACATCATATATTTCATTCGGTCTAGCGTACCAGATACTGCTATGCACAAACACATGCTGGTCATTTTTGCCGCAAAATATATATTCGAACATGAAATAAAATTTTCGGTATTTACCAACATTAGCTCAAATTACTGACTTTCAGTAAATAGCATACACTCATCTGTACTATTTGTAGAGTTAAAGAAATTTTGAATAAGATGAAAAAGCTATAATGCGAAATGCTTTATCGATTTATGTACGTTTTTACCCAGTTTTGGACGGTAACACGTTCACAGGCGAGGGAGATATTTTGCGGTTGGAAATTATTTGAAGTATTCTAAAGTAATAGCATTAGATTTGACTTGTGCTGATCGATTTTTTTTGCCCAAAGCCTCTGTAATTTACCGACTAATGACAGCAGAAAACACGTATCAAATGCATCATTTAACTGACTCCGCATAACTTACACTCCAGAAACACGTATAAAATAAAGCAACCAGCTGACTCTTTTGAACTCACCATCTGTATTATTCTGTACTGGAAGTCGCATCATGGAAGCAATCCCGCCTGGCCTCGGCATGACGTTACCAGACAAGGGCTGGTTGTACCTGCTGCTATACAGCCTCGTACAGCGCACTGACTTTAGACTTGTTCGTCGGAAAGCTGGGCAAAGATCTGTGACGACTTTAGTAAGTGTTCCCGCCATGGCTAAAGTTGCGATCGCCATGTTTCCAGGCCCGAGATTGTCGCCTATTTTTAAACAGGTTACACATAAACATCTACAATCACACGAGTTCGTGTGTATCGGAAGCCTGTATATGGTCTGGACTGTACCTTAACAGTTTATCAAACAAAATAACTCCATGTAGACAAGCAAGATGAAAGTCGCACACACGCTTATAATAAGCACGTCTGAAATTTAAACATACTAGTATTGCGCAGAGCAGATATAAGCTAACTCGGTCTTATTCAAATGCATGCATGTAGGGCCTGTATACACATGTCTACGTATATAGTTGTACTATACAGCTCTGACCTGTGAACCACTTCAGATAGCCAATCTAGAACAAGGCCATGTCGTGATCATTCTTTTCATTACTGGATTCCTGCAGCTCCCTAACCTAATTTAATATAAACCAACACCTCGTCATGAAATACAAATGTCAAGGCTGTTTTACGTGTGTGCACGCGTAGTGTGCGCGCGAAGTGTGCACGCGAAGAGTGCGCGCGAAGAGGCTGTATGAAGCAGCTCTCCAGGAAAGGAGGGAGAAAGGTTATCTTAAGTCATTTATCTTTGCAATCATGCGAAGCACATGTAGTAGATTTGAAATACAACGGCTTCCTCGCACCCCTTACAGCGCATACGCCACTCCCTATCAGCTCGCTTTGCATCACTGCCACCACCAGACAAGATGGAAGTTTGGAGTCCTTGCGACACACATGCGCTTGTTTCAGATAAGCCGCATTATTAATATCCTCCCGCGAAACTGTAGCCTAATAGGCTAAGCATGCATCAGTAAAATAATTTTAGTGTCAGTTGAGTTAATGCTTTGCGTACTTTAGATACAGTGAATTAATATATATCTCAAGTATTGATAGTAAGAATGTACTTTTAATTTTTAACACCACTCGTTGCCTCATCATCGTGGACACAGTGACCTAACCTTGCGTATTTCAAGATCTTATCAGGAAGAGCGAGCGTAGACAGCGGTGGATACGCTGTTAGGAGTATGAGGGTTCATTCATGAAAGTTTTGGCTGTGTGCACTATATGTATATACAAATATCTTTGTGGTGAACAAAGCGATTATTTCCTTTCTTTTATTTATACTTTTAAAGTTGCATTCAGTGGTATGCCAGTCATTATTATATTCCGACAATATCTGGTGTCTCTTTTGGTATATGCCAACCCAACGATGGGATATTGATAGTACCTCCTCACCAGAGTGTCATGCCGAAGGCACTAGACATTGCGCCACAAACAAACGGCGAACCTATCCTGACACCAGATAATATTCCAGCAGCCCTACCTCATTTATTCCCTACTGTTGAGAAACGTATAAAGCAATATCTAATAACCAGCATAAATAAGAACCCAAATGACACACGCAGCACTAAATTTTTCTGTGTAAACTGACAACAACTGTTGGGAAACGAAGAAACTTTATCTTGTAAGAGCACAGCATGCCAAAAACTGAGTCGTGGTTTCCTCATCAGCATGGAAAAAGCTTGGAGACAGTGACTGGATAATTCCTGATCATCAATCACAAAAGCCTGGACACCATGACCGGATAATTTCTGATCGTCCATCACAAAAGCCTGGACACCATGACCGGATAATTCCTGATCATCCATCACAAAAGCCTGGACACCATGACCGGATAATTCCTAATCAACCTGATAACAGCCTGGAGACCAGGACTGGATAATTCCTAATCAACCTGACAATAGCATTGGCACCGTCACTGGATAATCTTTGATCACCTAGCAATAGCCTTGACATCGTGACTGGATAATTCCTGATCAACCTGACAATAGCCTGGAGAACATGACTGGATAATTCCTGATCAAGCTGGGAACAGTCTGGAGAACATGACTGGATAATTCCTGATCAACCTGGCAATTGCCTGGACACCATGAATGCACAGACTGATCAACCTGACAATAGTCAGGAAACCATGACTGGGTAATTCGTGATCAACCTGACAATAGCCTGGACACCGTGACTGGATAATTCCTGATCAACCAGATAATAGCCTGGAGACTGTGACCTCATAATTCCTAATCAACCTGACAATAGTCGGGAAACCATGACTGGATTATTCCTGAGCAACCTGACAGTAACCTGGAGAAAGTGATTGGATAATTGATGATCAACCTGACAAAAACCTGGAGACCAGGACTGGAGATTCCTGACTAACCTGATAATTGCCTGAACATCGTAACTGGATAATTCTTGATATCCTGGTAATATCCTGGACACCGTGACTGGATAATTCCTGATAAACCTGACAACAGCCTGGAGAACGTGACGGCATAATTCCTAATCAACCTGGCAATTGCCTGGGCACCATGAATGCATAGACTGATCAACCCGACAACAGCCAGGAAACCATGACTGGGTAATTCGTGATCAACCTGACAATAGCCTGGACACCGTGACTGGATAATTCCTGATCAACCAGATAATAGCCTGGAGACTGTGACCTCATAATTCCTAATCAACTTGACAATAGCCTTGACATCGCGACTGGATTATTCCTGAGCAACCTGGCAGTAACCTGGAGAAAGTGATTGGATAATTGATGATCAACCTGACAAAAACCTGGAGACCAGTACTGGAGATTCCTGACTAACCTGATAATTGCCTGAACATCGTAACTGGATAATTCTTGATATCCTGGTAATATCCTGGACACCGTGACTGGATAATTCCTGATAAACCTGACAACAGTCTGGAGATCGTGCCGGCATAATTCCTGATCAACCTGACAATTGCCTGGACATGAATGCATAGACTGATCAACCTGACAATAGCCTGGACACCGTGACTGGATAATTCCTGATAGCCTGGTGGCCGTGACTGAGTAACTTCTGATCATCCTGATGAGTTTCGAGTTAGAACTCTTTTATCAGTATGGGTAAAAAACAATCCCTAATGTAGGCCTATCATGTGACCTGTCAAGAGTGTTAGGCAACCATCGTTGATCTTATTTACCATAACATGGACGAATCATGGACGAAGTTTCGTAGAAAGTTATTTGCAGAAGATGAATGGTGGAGAAAATTTATCAGTTGGATATCGGTGAACTTGAGAAGTTTCTATAGGACAGAGGTGCCATTTGTACCTCTGGAACAAGACATCGATAAATTATTGTCAGTAAAGCCTGCCTAACACTTGTCACATTATACAGAAGAACTGTTTATACCTTTAACTACAAAAGGGTTTGAACTCGAAACTTCCCTATTAAATTTGGTGTTGCATGTTCGTACTAATTTCTGCCAAGAAGACAATCAGTGAAACATATCAACGCAGAGGACCTTGAAGTAAACACGTGTATATAGATCCATTATACTTTTGTCACAGAGACAGATGTTTACAATTTATTGAGCACTGAATATTGTGCGAAAATGGAATCATTTGAGGATTTGACTTGGAGACTGACTGGCTTAGAAAACATAAGGTCATTGCGAGTGCAAAGAGGGGGGCGTCTCACTGGTGATATTTCACTCCGGGTAAAATGCATAACATTTCGAAAAGCAGATTCGCCGCCGTTAGAGCCGTAGTTCCAGTTGTGTCGAATGGAGGGGAGACCTGAAGATAAAGGACAGCACTGATTGTGAAACACAGCAGAGATTGTGTCTCAGACTATTGCGCTAGGTTCTAGAACACATTCTTAGTTGTTCACTAGCGCATACCATGCCCAGTCTAGCAAATTATTCCAAGCCTATTCCGTTATTATTACATTATGATCAAATTGAAATAAATAAATTCTTCGTATAGAAAGAGTTAGCCGTTCATGGAATAAGTTAGCCGCTGAAGCATGGAATACCTTAGCCGCTGATGCATGGAAAAAGTTAGCCGCCAAAACATGGAATACCTTAGCCGCTAATGCATGGAATAAGATAGCGACTATTGCATGGAATAAGTTAGCAGCTGATGCATGGTATAAGTTAGCAGCCGATTCATGGTATAATTTAGCAGCTGATGCATGGAAAAAGTTAGCAGTTGATGCATGGTATAAGTTAGCAGCCGATTCATGGTATAATTTAGCAGCTGATGCATGGTATATGTTAGCAGCTGATGCATGGTATAAGTTAGCAGCCGATTCATGGTATAATTTGGCAGCTGATGCATGGTATATGTCAGCAGCTGATGCATGGTATAAGTTAGCAGTAGATGCATGGTATAAGTTAGCAGCTGATGTATGGTATAAGTTAGCAGTTGATGCACGGTATAAGTTAGCAGCTGATGTATGGTATATGTTAGCAGCTGATGCATGGTATAAGTTAGCAGCTGATACATGGTATAAGTTAGCAGCCGATTCATGGTATAATTTAGCAGCTGATGCATGGAATAAGTTAGCAATTGGTGCATGGAATAAGTTAGTAGTTGATGCATGGTATAAGTTAGCAGCCGATTCATGGTATAATTTAGCAGCTGATGCATGGCATATGTTAGCAGCTGATGCATGGTATAAGTTAGCAGTTGATGCATGATATAAGTTAGCAGCTGATGTATGGAATAAGTTAGCAGCTGATACATGGTATATGTTAGCAGCTGACGCATGGAATAAGTTAACAGCCGATTCATGGTATAATTTAGCAGCTGATGCATGGTATATGTTAGCAGCTGATGCATGGTATATAAGTTAGCAGCCGATTCATGGTCTAATTTCGCAGCTGATGCATGGTATATGTTAGCAGCTGATGCATGGTATAAGTTAGCAGCCGATTCATGGTATAATTTGGCAAATGATGCATGGTATATGTCAGCAGCTGATGCATGGTATAAGTTAGCAGTTGATGCATGGTATAAGTTAGCAGCTGATGTATGGTATAAGTTAGCAGTTGATGCACGGTATAAGTTAGCAGCTGATGTATGGTATATGTTAGCAGCTGATGCATGGTATAAGTTAGCAGCTGATGCATGGAATAAGTTAGCAGTTGATGCATGGTATAAGTTAGCAGCCGATTCATGGTATAATTTGGCAGCTGATGCATGGTATATGGTAGCAGCTGATGCATGGTATAAGTTAGCAGTTGATGCATGATATAAGTTAGCAGCTGATGTATGGAATAAGTTAGCAGCTGATACATGGTATATGTTAGCAGCTGACGCATGGAATAAGTTAGCAGCTGATACATGGTATATGTTAGCAGCTGACGCATGGAATAAGTTAACCGCCGATGCACGGTATAAATTAGCAGCTGATGCATGGTATATGTTAGCAGCTGATGCATGGTATAAGTTAGCTGCTGATGCATGGTATAAGTTAGCAGCTGATGCATGGAATAAGTTAGCAGCCGATTCATGGTATAATTTAGCAGCTGATAGATGGTATAAGTTAGCAGCCGATTCATGGTATAATTTAGCAGCTGATGCATGGTATATGTTAGCAGCTGATGCATGGTATAAGTTAGCAGTTGATGCATGATATAAGTTAGCAGCTGATGCATGGTATAAGTTAGCAGCCGATTCATGGTATATGTTAGCAGCTGACGCATGGAAGAAGTTAACCGCTGATGCATGGTATAATTTGGCAGCTGATGCATGGTATAAATTAGCAGCTGATGCATGCTATATGTTAGCAGCTGATGCATGGTATAAGTTAGCAGCTGATGCATGGTATAAGTTAGCAGCTGATGCATGGTATAAGTCAGCAGCTGATGCATAGTATAAGTTAGCAGCTGATGCATGGAATAAGTTAGCAGCCGATTCATGGTATAAGTTAGCAGCTGATGCATAGTATAAGTTAGCAGTTGATGCATGGAATAAGTTAGCAGCTGATGCATGGTATAAGTTAGCAGCTGATGCATAGTATAAGTTAGCAGTTGATGCATGGAATAAGTTAGCAGCTGATGCATGGTATAAGTCAGCAGCTGATGCATGGTATAAGTTAGCAGCCGATTCATGGTATAAGTTAGCAGCTGATAGATGGTATAAGTTAGCAGCCGATTCATGGTATAAGTTAGCAGCTGATGCATGGTATAAGTTAGCAGTTGATGCATGGTATAAGTTAGCAGCTGATGCATGGAATAAGTTAGCCACTTGATGTATGGAATAAGTTAACGATCGTTACATGGAATAAGGTGGCTCTACACACCAATTAGATTAGCGAGCCCGTACGTGGGAAGGTCTGCCAGCAACCTGCGGATGGTCGTGGGTTTCCCCCGGGCTCTGCCCGGTTTTCTCCCACCATAATGCTGGCCGCCGTCGTATAAGTGAAATATTCTTGAGTACGACGTAAAACACCATTCAAATAAATAAATTAATAGATTAGCGACGTTCGGGTTTTTACTGTTCTTTTGTAGAACATAATCGCAATTTTATCAACATGAAATCTTGCGTTATCAAACTACATATAGTTGGAGAATTGCTTAGAAAGCGTATAATCGCATGGGTCAGTAATGGGAGGCCTTGGGTGCTTTAACTTATCGCTACAGCACCGCTAGATATAACAACAAGACAAGTTACATGTCAGGCTGAGGAAATGAAAACAACAGACCTCAACAAGATCACAGCCCACGATATTTAACCCTCTGCAACCGCGAATTATCTCCAAAGCCTGTACCGGCGTCAGACCAGCAATCTCAGGTGTACCTGTGTGGAAGGTAAGGGTTAATTGGGGTACTGAGATTTTCTCATAGTGTTAGGCACACAGGTTTCTGATGCCACTGGTTTATCTTAAATGGAAGTACGTTTCCGTACCATTTTCTCAAGGGCGTTTTAGTCCAATCTTGTTTATATGTAGTTGTCCTTTATGTGGTTGTCTTGTATGGGGTTTCTCTCCAGCCTTACGTGGGAAGGTCTGTTAGCAAACTGCGGATGGTTTCCTTCCAGCATATTGCTGGCCGCCGTCGTATAAGAGAAATATTCTTGAGTACGGCGTAATACCCAAATCAAATAAATAAATAAATAAATAAATAAACAAACAAACAAACAAATACATAAATACATAAATAATTGGGGTTTATTGTTGCTTTCAGTCATTATTTTAGCTGTGAAGGTGTCTACTTCGAGTGTAGCCTGAAAGTCCCAGTGCGAGCATATTAATATTAGTAAGTGAGTGAGCGAGTGAGTCCTTGGGGTTTAACGTCGTGCTTAACAATTTTTCAGTCATATGACGACGAAGGGGTCTTTAGGGTGCATGTACGTGTAATGTGCCTCCTTGTTGCAGGACGGATTTCCACCGCTCTTTTATCTAGTACTGCTTCACTGAAACGCCTTACCGAAGGTAGGCCTAAGTCGCACCGCCCAAGCCAATATGCTGATACGGGTCAACCAGTCGTTGAACTATCCCCTTCATGCTTAACGCCAAGCGAAGAAGCTGCAACTTCCTCTTTTAAAGTCTTAGGTGTGACTCCCGAAGCGGACGCTGTACAAACTGTGCTAGCGGGGCAGGTATATTAATATTAGTGCTGTCCCTATTAATTGCCATGTCGAAAACGCAACACATGGCGTCCAACCCAATCACAGTATCTAATCATGCAGATCTTAATATATCCCTTCATGCTGAACGTCAAGCACTGGAAACAGAGTCTAACTTAAAAAATTGGACATCTTTCTCGTCCATCTCCCATTGCGATCCCATCCTGAACGGTTCGCTAGAAACGTGGCATGACATCAAAATAGCGAACTATGACGGAAGTGAGCGTTATTTTTGCTACGTTAGGTGAGAAATGTTTCCAATACATGTCAGACAAGATGTAGAAAGCAGCCAAACGAAAAGGTAACATTAGTGGTGCAATTTGATCAAATGATAGCTATAATGTATAAGAACTGGTCACGGCCGGATAGTTAATCGCTAAGACACATACGGTACCGTTTAAATTCCGGCCTCGGGCCTTCTGTAGTCTATTTTCCTAATATATAGATTACTCACATTTTCAAGGATTTACCTCCCTTGATGGCAAATGTTATCCAATGCTATTAGCATTTGGAAGTTCGTTCATGTACAAGAGCGAATGAATTTAGGCAATCATAGGGATCACCTGCGACTAATCCGCCTGTAAAATTTCTTGCAAGACTGACCACTTTTGAATAATTGCATTTTGCTTCTGTGCATTGGTAAACTGACAAAGTAATATTTTCCATAGTCCCATATGCTTTAGTACTGAAATAAAAGACACATAACTATTGTAACGGGACGTAAATCCTTGAAAAGGGAAATAACCTATGCATTACGAAAATACGGAATAGGCCTACACTCAAAAAATGTCTGTTGTCTGAGTGATGCTAGAATGTATTCTGTTACTCTGTCATATTCAATATAATATCCCGTTATTTTAATAGAATCTTTGAATTAATAGAATATGTGTATTACATTTAACAGAACAATTCTGTTGCAATAACAGAATACATTCTAGCGTCATTCAAACAACCAATTTAGTGTTAAAATTAACGCATTAATTTTTTGAGCGTACGTGTACCTACCTGTTCCAGGGGCGTAAGCCGGGTCAAGACCGTCGATGTCAAACGAAATGTACGCAGGTCCCGAACCAATCATACTTCTCACTTCCGCCATAAGCGGTTTCAAGGATTTGTGCCAGCAATTTTCAGCGGGAACCACGCGGAAACCCTGAAACCAGGACAACACGAAATGAGTGAGTTGACTGTCATTCCAGTTCTCAAGATTACCGCTCATGTAGTCTAACGTTCATCTTATCCTAAACCAATGTGGTATGCATATCTGTACGTGCTATGTGTGAAAGTTCTTTCGTAACTTGCTAAAGGTCGGTGGTTTTTCACAAACACTCCGATTTCGTCAGCCATAAAACTGACCACCATTGTATATTAATTGAGCAAACGTTAAGCATAGAATTAAACAATCAATCAACCAATATATCAGTCCTGCATCTTTACCTGATCTGTACCCCATTTGTAATCGTCTATGCTGTACCCTGACCCTCGTAACCCTATCTGAACTGTCTTCTTCCCGTCAACACACCCTTCCTCTACCGCCCTGCGGAACGGGGTGCCGTGGTTTATCTTCGCTCCAAACATAACGTCATGGGTGTCCGAGTGAGCATCAACGTGAATCAAACCAACTGGACCATGCTTTTCCTGGAAATATCCAATACTGAAAAAGTAGGCCTAAGGTTTATTAGTAAAGTATTCCCAGTAAAGAACAGGAAATATGCCAGATGTGTGGTCAGAGATTTCGACGCATGCGCATTGCAAAAATGCACCAAATACGATTCGGAACAAAAATGCAAACAGCAACACCGCTCTCCCAAACAGCTGCTCGTCCCCGACAAAAGTACCATTTACTTCTTTAGATCCAACAAACATACTTGCATGGATGCCTTGGCACTGTACCGTTTTTATGAATGTGTGTTAAGATATCACAGAGTTTACAAAGTGATACTAAATTAATGTATTTAGCAAAAATAGATATAGCCATATAGTGATGTGGTCATTCGACAATAACTGTATGGAATTACTGAGTGAACGAGCCAAGATGAAGGAGCCAAGAATCCTTGGGCCACGCGATACTGCTCGTTAAAAAACGTTTGACCTCTAGGCCAACATGGGAAATCAGAGTAAAGGTAGAAGATATACATTTTGCCGATGTTAAGAAGTATTTGTTTATCTGTTCTTGAATCGCCAACCACAATGAACTGAAGTGAAAATGTGAAGTGAAATGGTACGGTATTATCTTATTCTCCTTACGCCAGAGATTATCAGTTTGTGAGGAGATATATTCGCGTGTTCTTTCATTACTAACCGTGGTATAAGACAAAGTATAAATTAGCTCCTTATATGGTCTCATACTGAAGAGTTTGTGGTTTATGACATAAGTTTGTCTGTTCCTCCATTACCAACCTTTACAGCTTAGGATATATCGTAGCATATTGTGTGGTCTCCGCCTAAAGCCAGAGATTTGCAGCCGTTAGACAGGACAAGCGTTTGTTTATTCCTCCATTACCAACCTTTATAGCCTAGGATATAGGGTAGGATATTGTGTGGTCTCCTCCTAAAGCCAGAGTTTTGCAGCCGTTATACAGGACAAACGTTTGTTTGTTCCTCCATTAACAACTTTTATAGCCTGGAGTATAGGGTAGGATATTGTGTGGTCTCCTCCTAAAGCCAGAGTTTTGCAGCTGTTAGACAGGACAAACAGTTGCTTGTTCCTCCATTACCAACCTTTATAGCCTAGGATATAGGGTAGGATATTGTGTGGTCTCCTCCTAAAGCCAGAGTTTTGCAGCCGTTAGACAGGACAAACGTTTGTTTGTTCCTCCATTAACAACCTTTATAGCTTAGGATATAGCGTAGGATATTGTGTGGTCTCCGCCTAAAGCCAGAGTTTTGCAGCCGTTAGACAGGACAAGCGTTTGTTTATTCCTCCATTACCAACCTTTATAGCCTAGGATATAGGGTAGGATATTGTGTGGTCTCCTCCTAAAGCCAGAGTTTTGCAGCCGTTAGGCAGGACAAACGTTTGTTTGTTCCTCCATTAACAACTTTTATAGCCTGGAGTATAGGGTAGGATATTGTGTGGTCTCCTCCTAAAGCCAGAGTTTTGCAGCTGTTAGACAGGACAAACAGTTGCTTGTTCCTCCATTACCAACCTTTATAGCCTAGGATATAGGGTAGGATATTGTGTGGTCTCCTCCTAAAGCCAGAGTTTTGCAGCTGTTAGACAAGACAAACGTTTGCTTGTTCCTCCATTACCAACCTTTATAGCCTAGGATATAGCGTAGCATATTGTGTGATCTCCGCCTAAAGCCAGAGTTTTGCAGCCGTTAGACAGGACAAATGTTTGTTTGTTCCTCCATTAACAACTTTTATAGCCTGGAGTATAGGGTAGGATATTGTGTGGTCTCCTCCTAAAGCCAGAGTTTTGCAGCTGTTAGACAGGACAAACAGTTGCTTGTTCCTCCATTACCAACCTTTATAGCCTAGGATATAGCGTAGCATATTGTGTGGTCTCCTCCTAAAGCCAGAGTTTTGCAGCTGTTAGACAAGACAAACGTTTGCTTGTTCCTCCATTACCAACCTTTATAGCCTAGATATAGCGTAGCATATTGTGTGATCTCCGCCTAAAGCCAGAGTTTTTGCAGCCGTTAGACAGGACAAACGTTTGTTTATTCCTCCATTACCAACCTTTATAGCCTGGAGTATAGGGTAGGATATTGTGTGGTCTCCTCCTAAAGCCTGAGTTTTGCAGCTGTTAGACAAGACAAACAGGTTGCATATTCCTGCATTACCAACCTTTATAGCCTAGGATATAGGGTAGGATATTGTGTGGTCTCCTAATAAAACCAGAGTTTTGCAGCTGTTAGACAAGATAAATTTGTTTGTTCCTCCATTACCAACCTTTATAGCCTAAGATATAGGGTAGGATATTGCGTGGTCTCCTCCTAAAAACCAGAGTTTTGCAGCTGTTAGACAAGACAAACAGTTGCATATTCCTCCATTACCACCTTTATAGCCTAGGATATAGGGTACGATATTGTGTGGTCTCCTAATAAAACCAGAGTTTTGCAGCTGTTAGACAAGATAAACGTTTGTTTGTTCCTCCATTACCAACCTTTATAGCCTAAGATATAGGGTAGGATATTGTGTGGTCTCCTCCTAAAACCAGAGTTTTTGCAGCTGTTAGACAAGACAAACAGTTGCATATTCCTCCATTACCAAACCTTTATAGCCTAGGATATAGGGTAGGATATTGTGTGGTCTCCTAATAAAACCAGAGTTTTGCAGCTGTTAGACAAGATAAACGTTTGTTTGTTCCTCCATTACCAACCTTTATAGCCTAGGATATAGGGTAGGATATTGTGTGGTCTCCTCCTAAAGCCAGAGTTTTGCAGCCGTTAGACTGGACAAACAGTTGCATGTTCCTCCATTACCAACCTTTATAGCCTAGGATATAGGGTAGGATATTGCGTGGTCTCCTCCTAAAACCAGAGTTTTGCAGCCGTTAGACAAGACAAATGTTTGTTTGTTCCTCCAT